>NW_006264083.1:80695-90359 GCF_000469605.1 Apis dorsata
TAATATATGTTTATAAAATCTTTGTCTATAGAAATAAATTTTATATCTTTATTACAAATATAAAACAATTTTTTTTCTTTATAAAATTTTGTATTTCATATTGTCAATATATTATTATGTAAAAAATTAGAATCTTGTTAATATTTTTTAAAAATCTTAAATAAAACATTCTATTAATTTCATTAGATAAAAATGAATCATATTTATATTGACATTTGAAATTTATATATTTTTATATTGTCATTATTTATTTCATACAAAATATAAATTTCATCTAAGAATATATTTTGTATAAAAAGATTATTAAACATAAAATACGATCATTTCAATTTCTAAAAACAACGAGCAATATTCAAAGAGACATTTGAAAGACACATTCGCCTCAAAATATAGTAAGTTTTGACGGGTCAGTAACTCTAAAAATATTTATGTCGTCCTCAACTATTCTTACTCCCGCGACATGGATATTTTCGGCTTATGTTGGGTAACCCCAGTATCCCAATGTTTCTCTTCTTTTTTTGTTAAAAGATTTATCATTAAATAAAAACAACTGCAATGAATTATGAAAACAATTCTTAATGTTTATAAAATTATTTCCAATTTCATTTATAATATTTAAAGAAATATTAATAACAATTTTGAATTCATAAAATATTTTAATATATATATATATATATACATATTTCGTAAATTTTTTAATAGAAATAAATTCATATGTAAAGATAATTCTAATTAATAATTTTATGTATTAATTAGAATTTAAATCAAAGTATAATCGAGAGATGATAAATATTTATCTATTTACTTAATCATGTTCGAAATTGATGAATTGTTGATAATTTGAAAAGTGATGAAGAAAATGAGAATCAAATAATATGTGATTTTCAAATTAATTATAAATTATATATGATTGGAATTTGGATACATGAAACAAGACGTATAAAAAAAATATAAGAAAGAAAAAAAAATATAGTAATGATTTTTTTTTGAAAGAGAATCATCAACGGAAATATAAGAATGTCAATGTAAATCAATATCATAGGATGATATAATATATAACGTTGATTTTTAAGTGAGAAAATAAGAGGGAATGCCAAAGAAGGAGAACAGATGTGTAGAAACATGTGTCTTAAGAGATGCATTTTACAGGATGTTTTGAATACGTGCCGATATCGCATCCAAGTAAGTATATTGGTAACTAAATTTTACAAAGTTTCCAATTCGTCTATTTAAAAGTAATCTCTGGTTTCCGGAATTAATTTCTTTAGTCGTGCTGATTGCAAATTTTCAAAAATATGTTCATAAATCACATTTTAATTGACTCTATAAGAAAACTACAGATTTTGGTTTTTATTAATCAAAAGAAATGAGAAAAAATGACCCAAATATATATATATATATATATATATATATGTATACTATATATATAATATGTCTATTGAAAATCTAAGATTTAGGCTTGTAATAAAATTCACATTTTAATTAACATAAATTTGAAGAGTTAAGTTGGTAACATCTATTTTTTCCATTATGTTTTTAGAATTTAATATTCAAATATTTAATTTTAATTTTTGTAAATTATAGTCATTGTTTGAGGCTTATAATTTTTTAATATAATTAAAATAATCATTGATAGAAATTTATTGATAAAAAAATTTAACAATAAGTTGAATTGATTATATATACGAAATAAAAGGAAAATTAATAAATACAATTCAAAAAATATGAAGTTTAACGTATCCTCATATATTTTATTATTTACGCTTATAAATTTGTATATATATATATAGGTACATATTATGTACTGTTCAAAAAAAAAATCCTTTGAAAGGAATGCAAGTCTGATTACTTGTAATAAATCTAATATAATAATAACAAAAAGCATGCAATAAGCATTAATCAAAAGTCTTATATCTCAAATAATATTATCGTATAATGATAAACGAATATAATGAAGTAAGCGAAATAAATACATACATGTATCAGCATATTTTTTTTTGTTTTGTACCATGCCAGTATATATTTATTTTTTCGCAATACATTGTACGTATACATTATATATATATATTTATATATAATCATATAAAATATATATACATATATATACTGTGCATACGTATTTATATACAAAAGATTAGATAATTTGTATAAGATTATTTTGTTTAAAATTCTTTTATACGATTAATAAAATATGATTGGCGAATTATGCGTAAATAGATACATATTTAATTTAATTAATTGATAACGAGATATCAGTTAGATTTAAAAAAAATAATTGCTGTATTAACATTAAAAAGAATAATAGATATTTTCATTAATTCATTTTAGGAACTTTGTATCCATTCGATTATGCATTCAATAATGGATCAACAAGGAACGAGAAAAAAAAAATTCTTCGATCTTTCATGCTTCAAACATCTCTATCTGTATTGATATTCGAACATAGTGTCATTGATGCGAAGGATATCGAAGCGTATCGGTGGTTGCACAAATCGGTCCGTTGATACTTTGAACAATCATATTGAGGCGATCCAAGCTGCTTCCATTGAGTTGAGATGATTGCGATTCCAGCATTTCTTCGAATTCTAGCAAAAATGAATAATGGATCATTAATTTATTAAAAATTATTCATTTTAATTCAATTATATTTTGATTTATGAAGATATAAAACAAACTGAAAACTTGAAATTTTAGATTTAATTAAAATAGTATATTATTAATAGTATATAAACATTGAACAGCGTATATATATATGAATGATAAAAAAAAAAGAAAGAAAAAAAAATGGAAATAAAATCCATTTTCAAATCCTTTGATTTTATATTTCGAATCTTATACATATACATAAATATATAAGTGATTTTGATTAAATTCATGTTAAATTATTTCTGTAATTTCAAAATGTAAAATAAACATATATTTATTTGACCGATATTCGAAAGAAATAATTGAATTATTTATTTTGCAATTGTATTTATAGGTCAATACAAATGTATATATGATTTAAGCTTTGAAATATAATCATTCATAAAGAAAAGGAAAATTAAATGAGAGATTGAAAAAAAAAATGAATAATGTTTTGCAATGCTTAATATTTACGTATACATTATATATACATATTTATATATAAACATATAAAATATATATATACACTGTGCATACGTATTTATATACAAAAGATTAGATAATTTGTATAAGATTATTTTGTATTAATAAACTTTATTTTGCATTTGTTGGAAATGTATCAAAACAATTTGATTGCACTGTTGATCTTCAAAAAACATCGATTCATTTTTATCTACGGCAATAATCTTATTACAAAAAAAACATGTAGAAGAAATTTTTCGTATTATCGAAATATAATCTCATATTAATGAAAAAACTTATAAAAAACATTGATTTTTTTGATAAAAATACTTTATACTTATACCGATTACATTACATATAGATGTACAGCAAATTGAATGAAATAAAGAAATTTCCGTGAAAATTGATTGAAAAAATAAAAATAAAAGATAAAGAATAAAAAAAAAATTAAAAAATATAACGAATAAGAAAAAAAGAAAGACTAATTCGCTAATTTATAAAGGAAATAAGCGAAAAGTAAGAGGAAATTTTCAAGAGATATGAGAGAATTCTGAATGTGGCAAAGTATTTTAGACATTACTTCCGTCGTATTTAAATGGGCGGTCTGTTGGCAAAAGGATAGTCCAGCGACGATGCGTCATACTAATGTACCATAGCAATATATAGCACTTCTTGGATTTTCTCATCATTTTACCGAATTTTGAATGTAAATTTGTAAATGTAAATTTTTATGAAAAAAATGTACATATATATAGATCAAATATAAATATAATGTAAAATATACTGATAAATATGCGTTTTGATGATTTACGCTTCGTAATAATATTTTATTTATTATTGTTTAATATTTAATTATATTAACTCATGAATAAGTAATGATAAAAAATAATAGAATAATAAATTTTTTTGAAAGAATTTTTTTTAAAAAATATTTAAAATATTAAACAATATTATTCGATTACAAAATTGCGGAATAAGATAAATTTAATATAATTGTATAACAAAATCTCGAAACATTGATCGAAATGATCGGGATCTACGCTAATGGGTTACGGTTTGATAAATTCGTTGGCATCTTCATCTTGTAAGCTATTCGTTTACCAAGAGGAATTTGTTTCTCGTCGTTGCAATTATAAGCGTTCTTTTTCCTCGGCTCATGGACCATTCAGACTTGGCAGATGTGTCACGTGTGAATTATAGATTGTTGCATTTAACGAGAAACTCGTGCCACGAATTTCTGGCGCAGTTTCTCTTACTCTCTTAATTCTTTGTCTGTTGTTATTTTTTCTTCCTTGAGTTCTGCTATACCATCCAAAGTTATTATTTCTGTGATAACTGCGTGATATAATCATGAACGATTCAATGTTGAATATGTAATTAAGTCTTGTGCAAAATTACATTCTCTTCATTAATATTCTCTTTTTTTTATCGATTTGAATTACATTTCACGGTTGCCAATAGTCAGGTATTCATTAACGCTAATTAATCCTAAGTTATTTTAACGATCGAAATTGGATTGCGCGAACGTACCTCTTTTTGGCTCATGAAGCAATTCGCTCAGCCGTCATCGATGCCAAAATTGATATTACCATGATATTACACGTACACATATATACTATCGGTTTTTTTCTCTATCATTTACAATATTTGTTAATCAATTTAATCGTACATAAATTCACACATGATTTATTAATTTTCATAAAAACGAAGATAGGATCAGTCATCTAATTTCAGAATATGAATCAATTAATTCGATAATACAATCGCAAATCGGAAAAACAAAGAAATCTCGGAAGCGAAAATAGAAATTGAAGTTGAATATAGAATGTTAATTGCAAATGTGTTTTCTAGTCGGTTCGATTAATGACGAACGATGCACAACTCATGATAGACTATGAAACGCGTGGCACGTGGCTTATAGATCATTGCGAGTAATGCGATCCACGAACAAGACGCGAAGCGACTATATCCGAATAACGTTACATCGTTAGAAACTTACGGGTGGGCTATCTATAGCAGTGCGTGTAACCAAATAGAAACGGAGTGTCATTCAAGGGTGACAAAACTCATTAATACCGATCTGCTTAATGTTCCATCTCGTGTCAAGCATTAATCTACTTAAAAATATCAGTATCATACGGCCGATACTATTTTGGAAGCGTTAAACAAACAAGAGAAATCGATCGCATCGCAATTCTTAATAGTTGCTTCCTGTCTTCAATTCCTATCTCGGCAAAGTTTCTCAAAGAAAATTATTTTTTTATGGATAGAATATCACTTACCATTGATAGGTTGAAATCTTGCTAAAGGATCTGAAAATTGTCTCAGCTTTTCCATCATGTATTGCGGAGAAGTTGTATCCTAAAAATGAAAAATAAGATTAGATTAGTATTTGGAAGCAACATTGCTAATATCTGATAGCATTGATTGCTTGATTTTTATTATTCGCAATATACATACATATGTACATACTTACATATGTTACAAATCATATCTTGTCATATCTTAGATCGTTGCATCGCGTAACTTACCGTGACCATGCATCGAAAGTAGTACAGGTAGGAGATAACGCACCGCACAGTAGTCCACAATTGGCCGATTTAGCTGACCAAAATTAAAAATACCTCCATATTGATTTTTTCGATATGAAAATATGATATCATTTATGTGTATATAAAAATTTTATATTTATATAATAAATTATATTATATAGTATATATCTAAATAATTTATTATTATTATACACAATAATAATTGATTTGAGAATAGAGAAACACACGATTATTCCCGAATTCAATCTATTTGCAGTTATTATAATACGTATATTGTATGAAAAGATACTAATTTTCAAAAAAATAAAATAGGATAGAGTTAAATTCAACAGAATTTAAAATATTCATTTATAAAATTAATTAATTAATTAAATATTGCATTATTATACTATCAATTTGGCGAAAGAAAATGAAGAGCGAAAATAAAGAAGAGCGAACATAAAATCATTGATTTTTGCATATTTGTGTAAATTATAGAACAATTTTATAATTATTTGCATTAAAAAGTAAAAAAAATATATCTTTTCTTTTTACGTTATTCAAAGTAAACTTTACAAACAATTTAACAGAACAAATACATTAAGATTATACATTCTTTTAATAATGTGCATATTTATTTTAATATAATAATAAATAATAATATTTTTTAATCTCTATATTGACGAAATTGTATAAATACATTAGGTAAAAATTCCTTATTAGAAATTATTTATTAGAAATTATAAAATGAAATTATGTAAAATAGAGAATATAATATTTGAAAAAGAAAAGTATATAAAAATGATAATGACGATAGCAATTAGGTTGAAGATATTTAATTATAGAATAGTAGATGAAAATTTGTTCCATTTCATTATTCTATATTTTGTTTGTTGTTGTTATTTAAAAATAGTGTTTTTATTTTTTTTGAAAGAAGATTTTTATTATATAATTTATTAATTATTTTTATCATTAATTTTTATTATATTTATTATATCATTTTTTTAATTATTATTATTATATAATTCAAATTGAATCTTTTATAACACATATATTTGGCATATTTTCCCGGAAATAAAATAAAAATTTCAAAAAAATTAATAACTATTTTGTAATATAATTCAAAAAAAAATATACGATATTAACAAATTTTGTAAAAGTAAAACATGATAGCATTAGAATTATACAAAATAAAAAAGTATATTTTTAAATTATTATTATTAAATTATTATTATTAAATTTTACATAGGTTTATACAAAAAACTCGATAATTTTCGGCATTATTTTAATCTATTTCTCGTTTGATTTGTAAATAATATTTCTGAAATGATTCTTATTTACGTTTATTAGATTCTTTTTGCCTTATTGTTATTTAATCATTAAAACCGATTATAGATACAACAATGTAACTATCATAATAAAAAAATTGTGTTTGAATGAAAGAGTTTTTATAGAATGCTAATTGTTAACTAATATTAAGATCAATATCAGTCTTACCGATACAAATTTCTATCCAGCATCAGTATGTATTAAAATATGTATTAAAATATGTTTAGATCATTATTAAGTCATTTTTTTCAATATCGACAACTTTTAAAACGATATCAAATCAATATTATATCGAATCAAAAATTATTCGATACTTATAAAGATTCCGATACTTATTCAATAACTTTATTTAACTTTTATTTTTAAATATTACAACTAAAACCAGATTTGATTAAGAAAGAAAATAGAATATAATAATAATAAAAGAAAATAGAATAATAGATATAGATTGGAATCAAAGACAATTAGAATTAAAATAGACATAATATGTCGATTAATAATGAATATGAAATATCAAATAAAAATCTTTTTAAGATATAATTTTTGATTTGATATAATATTTAATATCATTTGATGATTGCTTTAAGAGGCATCAATATCAAGAAATAATATCAAATACTTAAAATTTTGATATATACATAGAATACGTATCTTTTGATACATATCTTCTATTGAGTATTTTCAAATCGTTTGAACATTATCAATATCGATATTAATTTGATTATTAATTAATTCTTTTTAATATAAAAAATAATTTTTTTATAAAATGAAATAATGCTTAAAAAAATATTGATAGTTGAAATAGATAATATATATAAAATCATTCATGAAATTTTATAATCTATGTCAATAAAAAATATTATTAATATATGTTATATATTAATCACATTTAAATCAATAATCACAAAAAACTACAAAAACTATATAATATAAAAGCAAAAATCTTAGAACATAAATATAAAATATATTTATTAAAAAAATGTCCATAAAAAAAATACTTATAAAGCATAAAAATTATTTCAAAGAATTTTAAAAATCTAGCATATATTAACAGTTAATCTTAATATTATTTAGTATTATTTTAATATTTGATAAAACATATTTAATTATTTTGGATAAAAATTTATTAACTTAAAGTTTTTTAAATTGATTTTTGATCAGCTAAATCGATCAATTAGACCACTATACGCCGTTTTATTATTTTATTATTTATTATAAATATTATATATATTATATTACATTATTTACTTAGTTGGAGAAAAACAAAGAAAAATTATAATAGCATTTAAAAATGTAAAATAATATTCAAAATATATTGAAAATTATTGACATAATCTCGATAAGATCTCAGATATCATCGTATAAAGAAAAGAATTAATTTCGTCAAAAAATTTATAAATATTATTAATAATTTTCTTTTTCTTGTTCATTGTTCATCAAATAGACATACTAAACATGGTGTATACATTTTATCTACTTCAGATTTCTTTATTTGTTTCTATACATATACGTCGTGGCGACTAACTATTCTTGGAGTAAAAGCAATTCCTCGCTACACTGTCCTCATATCGTACGTTCATCCTTGCGCATTTGAAACTTGTTGCAAGAAATTATCACTTATCTATTCTTTGTAAATATATATATTTTTCTTTAAAAATTATTGAAAAAAATTTTTTTATATCATTTTTTACATTGTTTTTTAATTGATTATAAAAAAGTTATAAAAAAAAAGATATATATATATATTCAATTTTTAATCGAAACAAATATTTTTGGAAGATGAACACGATGAAACTAGAGACAAACAACACGCAATGGGATGCCATGTGAAGTGAAACCGACGAGCTTTTATCGTAAAGTAGGATACGTTAACCGCTTCGTGCTCATGACTCAAACGACTGCTTTAAATAAGCACGATGTTTGTTCTGGGAGATAGCTTTGCGTTCTCCATGTCGGAGGTCGATACAAGAGTAGGTAGTCTTCTTTCAAAGTATACATGAATGTATGTATTTTGAATCTTTCAAGTATATAATATAGCAGAGTTTATCAATTTGTTACAAGGAATAATATTCAAATCATTGAGAATCATTAATTGCTAATTGCTCAAAAATTGTAATTTTCAAAAAATACAAATATTTTTATTAAATATATTATATTAAATATTTGTTCCTTTCTTTTATAATATAATATATACTCTCTAATAACTATCTATATAATTGTGTCTCATTTTGTAAATGTATTATTTGTAATTTCTTGTATTATTTTTAAATTTTTTCTATATCTGAATATAATAAATGCAAATAAAGATAAATGCAAATAGAATGTTAAAAATTTTTTAATCATTAGAATGTTTCAAAGGTAAGTATATCAAAATTAAAATTTCATTTCAAAGAAAGAAAAGTGTTCGTTAACATGCTATGAATCGATGCTACGCATCAAACTTATATTTAGCGAGGATACAAGTCGACTGCTTTGCGCGATACGAAATACCAGGGAAATATATTTCATTGTATAATCCCCTCGAGAAGAATCCCAAAGTAGCTGGCTCGTTAACTCTATTTTAAAGATCGTACAACGATGGTTAAATTTTTTTAGTCACAATTTTTTATCAGTTTAATTTTTTTTTTCTTTATCACAAATTTATGAATTTGTAAACAAATATGATATATATATATATATATATATAATATTATATATATATATATATATATATAAGA
>NW_006264083.1:90603-96270 GCF_000469605.1 Apis dorsata
TTCCGAAACAAGTGCATCCTGTATATTTAATAAATATTTTTAACTTTGTTTATTATCAAAATTATATTTTTTAATATTATATTAACTAAATGTTCAATGTTAATTTAAATAATTTTTACTGATCTAAAATAAATAAATTGAATAAAGAATGAAAAAGATATTTGTTTTCATTTATTAGAGAAATATTGAAAAAATTGGAAGAATATTACATGCATGTTCGATTCTTCAATACGAAGAAATACAGAATATTATAAGAAACATATATCTATATAAACTTACTGTTGTATTTTCTACCGAGCCATGATCTTCAGCTAAGGAAGATCTATTGTTCTGCAACAATGCTTCAAGATTTTCGATATACTCAATTGCATTCCTTAAAATCTCAACTTTTGGTAAACGTTGATTGGGATTATTACTTGTTCTTCTTTTTAAAATTTCAAATGCCTCATTTACCTAAAATATAAATAATCTTTCGGATATTGTGTATTATGATACGAATCGAAATACTAATATAAAAAAAAAGAATTCTATCATGACCTCAATTATTCATATATATTTGAAACTCACTTTTCTCAAACGTCTCCTTTCTCGTAAAGTAGCAGCTTTTCTTCGATCGACAGTGACAGTTTTCTTCTTGCAAGCTTTGCAAGCCCAAAGTAAACATCGGCGAGGTCCATGTATTGAGGTAGTGGCATCCAGAGCCACCTCAGGATGAGGCACATGTTCATGTAGTTCGGTTTCGTTCAATTCGTTACTCCTTTCGTTTGATTCATTCAATTCGTTACCCTCATTGCTCTCCTCGGCTTCGACGGAACCGGATTCAAGATCAGCTGAAGCATCCACCGATACAATAGACGACGCGTCGTCTGAGTCCACCGCGTATCGTAATGATTGCGATCTATCGATGAACAATAAAAATTTATTATATCTCTTTTCTTATTTCTTGTATTGTTTGAAATCAAAACAAATCAGAAAAATAAAAAAAAAGAAAAAAAATAAATTAAAAATAATTAAAAATTGGTTTATATGTCGGTAAATAAACCAGATTAGGCCCCGTTTCATGGAAAATGTTTTTTCTGATAGAAATAATTCCAAATTATTGGCAATATAATTCCTAACATTGTCGGTGTGACGATGAATTCAAGATAGTAAGCATAATTAAATGAAATATGAAATGGTGAAAATGATTTGACGCGCGACAAAATTGTGTCATCGTGTATGAGAACGCATTGCGTTCTTCTTTGAAATAATGATATTACACGATATATGATACGATTTGAATTTCGCTTAAATCCAAAAAAAAAAAGAAAAAAAAGAATAATAAGAGAAAAAAAATGAAAAATTGAACATAATTTTTTTCTTTATCGTACTGATAGCGTTGAGAGTTCGTCGATCCTAATGCAAAGTCATTTTCAGTTGTCTCGATTACACGATTTTTCGTTTCTTCATCCACATTTTCTTCAGTCAGATGTCTTTGTAGATATTCAATTGAAGGATTACCAATAGAGGTATATACACTTTGTCGCCGACGATAATGATAATGATGATAATACTGATGATGATGCCGATGGTAATAATAACGATGAAGATGGTGATTATGATGCCGAAGTTGTAAGTGATGATGCCGATAAACGTCGTAGGATTCTCTACCGATCGATTGACATGCATAAGATATAGTATTTGTCACAAGAGTCATCGTTTCTCGTAAGACACTCCGATAAAAAATTTTTTTTCGTGCAATCTTTCTCCACTTTCTTCCACTTTCTTCCCGTTCTCTTCTTCCTCCTTCTCTTTTTTTTTCTTTCCGTCCTTTTTTCGTTTGGAATCGAATAAAATGGCGCTTCTCGACTCGCGTATCAATATTTTGATTATCAATATATTTTTGCAAAGGAAATTCCTGATTGATTCGATCGATTTTCATGTCCCGTTAAGCGATTCCTAACATCGCAAGCAATATCCACGATCCGATTTCCATTTCTGTTTTTCCTCGGGACCTATCCATCTATCTACCTATCTATCTGATAATTTATTAATCGATCGATCGATCGATCGATCGACCGACAGACCGACCGATCGATCGACCGACCGATCGATCAATCAATTATACCTGTAGACAATCGTTGGAATTATCCAATTTTGATACGAATTTAAAAATAAGAAGACACGTGAATGGAATAAAACGTATAGAAGAAACGTATAAATAGAAAATGTATACAATATAAATGATGAGAGATCAATAATCGATGATTGAAAATTTTCAAAAATCGCAAA
The DNA here is from genome assembly GCF_000469605.1 of Apis dorsata. Taxonomy (NCBI): domain Eukaryota; kingdom Metazoa; phylum Arthropoda; class Insecta; order Hymenoptera; family Apidae; genus Apis; species Apis dorsata. Next base: position 92,875 of record NW_006264083.1, read on the forward strand.
AATCAAAGCGAAAACTTTAAGATTAAAGCGTTGCAATGTGTCGCACGTCGCAACGCAGTTTCCGGGAGCCGGCTCGTGGCCCTGAAACGTGTACGAATGCGGACCGCAAGCTCTCGTTCACGTTCGTCGAGTTCCGTACTCGATCACACTTATGCTCGTACTCGCGCTCACATTTTGAACCACGTTCTTCGACCGTCGAAACCCACTCCTAGCGAACAGTTCGGATACTTTACGAGCTACGTTTAGCATCTGGGTACACCCAGATGGATTATTTTCGACGAGAAACCAACCAATTGGAGTCCGTGAAAATTCTCCGACGTTCACTATCGTCCCGCCTCTTTTCTTTCTCTACTCGAATCTAATGGTTGGTCAAATGTCGTCACATTGGGGTGTGGTTTCAATCTCGATACTGTTTAAAATTTTTTCATCTTCTATCTGATCCATAAATTACACATCGAGTTGATATAAAGTCATGATTTTTTTCTTTCTCTTTTTTCATAATGATTCATTCTCCCTTCACAATCATTGATAAATTTGAATGAGATGTATTCGAGAATTTTCAAATTTTGTTATTTTTTCTCATATATTTAAATATTAATTTCTCAATTGATCAAACTAAAATTACAATATTTTGATATCAAAAATGGAAATATAATTAAAAGAATATAAATATCATTTCTTATTCAATGCAACTTAATGCGTCATCATGGCGAAAGATATATATATATAAGTATATGTATATAAGCGTATTATATTCGTACCTTCCTGTTTTTTATACTAGATGCGATCGACTTGCTTTTACTCTCGGATTGGATTGAACATATCGAACAAATAAAAGCTTTTCATTCAAAGAAACAAACAAATGATGAAACAAATGAAGAATTTTCTATATAATATCAAAGACCAATGTGTAAGCCAACAAAGGCCATTCGATGATATAAGAAAAGAGATTAAAATTAAAGGAGAGCGATGCAGAGAACACGAATTGCCCTACGGCAAACGGCGAAGATTGGCCTTGAACCGGTGACCTATTTACCTACATAGGAAAATATCGTAGAAAGAGATTATAAAGAAGAACAAAAGGCATTTTGCAGAATATAATCGCAAAACACCGAGGAAATTAGAAAGAGTGTTCGAAAAAAATTAACGGTTTTATCGATAGATAAATGAACAAATCATCTAGTTGAGAAATTTTCATTACACTGTAAAATTTTTCATTTTTCATTTTTCATTATGTAATGTGTTATCAATACAAATACATGTATAACATATATGTATTCATGAATATATCCTAAATAAATTAAGCTAAGTAAATTAGTGTATATAAATATATATCCGAATCACAAATAAAATATAAATATGTAAATAGTATATAAATGTATAAATATGCATCTAAGTGCAGAAAGAAAGTTTAACGCGTAATAGGGGTGGTGCTGTATTGCATCCCTATAAACAGTACAGTATTCGTGAAATCTCGGACCGACTCGGAGGTAATCGTGTCGAAAACGAAGAGAGAAAATCGCAAGGCGAACTATTTGAATCGGAGAAGCGAGATGGAAAACAGGTCACCCTCTTCTCCTTTCAGGATTCGGTTGGCTGGGATACCTCATCCGCCAAAGCTAAAAGTTCAGGAAAGGGCAATGCCTCACCCATTTTTATGGAAACGCATAAATCAAGCTGAATGATTCACAATTCTCTTTCTATTTCAGCTTTTCTCGTTTCAACTTTATTTTTCGAATGATCACGAGATTACCAATACAGGAAAAATTTTCGTCGAATTTATGATATTTTTTTCGGTTTATTTCGTTTTCTTTACGTAAGTATGCTTAGTAGCAAATGAAAAAGAAAAAAGCATTCAGATGAAAGATAAAAATTGATTAGATCGAATAGTTGACAATTATAACGAAGATACAAAAGTAAAAAGCATATCGAGATGAATCATTACCGAATACGGAAGAAATTTTGTTCCCGTAATTGCGCGCGCGCGCGCACAAGCTCGGTATGTATGTCAGTATGTATGCCACTATGTATGTCAGTATGTATGTGCTATGCACAAGAAAGGAAAAAGGATAATTCTGTAAACAAAGATCGTGAAGGGCTAAGGAATGATCGGAGGAAAAGAAAAATAAAATAAAATATAACGATACGGCAGGAAATGAAGAGAAAAGTGAAAGCATAAAACGAGGGTAGCGACATAAAGAGGTTAGGATGGTGTTGAAAAGTGTGCAAGAGCGGCGCTGTGAGAAGAGACGAGAAGAGGCGCGGAGAGTAGTTGAGGGCAGAGGGGAGAGGACAACGAAGCAAGAGTTTGGGCGAGGAGTTGGAGGGGGAGGTTTTGCGAGGGGTTTGCAAGGGGTTGCGAGGGGTTTGCGAGGGGTGATCGGGAAGGAGAAGAGAGAGTTGGTCGTCAGGTCGTGTGTTGCGGGCTGCTGCGGCTCGGGCGCGACAGTTCTACCTCGACCATTGCCGGTTAATTTTCGCAAGGCGACTACGTATACGAAACAATAGAGGTGATCTTTTCAATGCGATGCGGCGCGATATGGCGACAGTTTGTGTGTTAGGTTGAATCGTAAATCTACTTGCAACACTTCGATTGCATTTCTGACTTTATCCTCATCGCGGTATTACAGACGGTAAGCACTTTCGGCGTTTGGACGGATCATCATCGAATATATACATCAATATCTCAACGTGAACCGAAAGAAACTAAGAGGAAAGAAAAAAAGAGAAGAAGCGAACGGAAGGAAAAGAGAAGAAAAGAATTTCACTTATGACAAGAATCATTATCGTGTCAGCTATATATCGAGTCACTATAATAATATATCAGACTACGGCATGTGGAAATATATTAACCGAACAAGATTGTTAATTTCATCAACAAGATACATAATAGCACGCGATTAAATCTCAAATGCATATGTTTAGCTCAGAATGCATAGCAAATGAATTTTTCTCTCTTGAACAGTGTAAATTTTTGAATCTTTGTACCGATCTTAAATTGTTATCGTTCATTACAATTCTTACAAATCTTTTTTTTGTTACGACAACTGTTTGATGATTTAATTCGGAAATTTTTGATATGAAACAAACCGATTAGGCGTTTTTTGAAGTCAGAATTGATTGAATATTATGCAATCGCCAGAAATATGAACAATCAATCCCGTGNCGACAAATCGATACTTTGTATATCTTATCACAACGCGTTTCGTTGATCAAGATCGACATCGAACAAATGACGCGATTTTTTGATGAAACGATGAAACGAAGGAGTTAACTCATGCTTTCCATTATGACCTAATTTTTTCAATTGTTTTTTAGTTTTATATTTAAATATCATTGTGTTCGAAATTAAATAATTGTTACGTAAATACATATATGTATATATATATATATATA
>NW_006264083.1:96720-110171 GCF_000469605.1 Apis dorsata
ATAGTTCATGTTCATAAAATTCAATAGCGCATGCGAATATTTGTATATTCTGTTATTACATCATAAATTATAGAATGTTATATATTTAACAATAATCAGATTTAATAGTAAAAGAATAAGACGAACGCTCAAAACTTCCAAATACAAAGAGTCAAATATAATATAATAATGTATAAAAATCACAAAAGATATCATTCGATCAAAAAGGATTTGGTGAGATTCTATAAAGATAATCATATTGAAAATAAATTATCGAAATGTTAATTATTTATCAATTGATATTCGGTTTCTTCTTTACGTACGATTCAAATCCCGATATTCGTGGTCCAATTCTTCTCGTTTAAATCTTTTTTTGTTTCCTTCCTTTTTTCCTTCCTTTTTCATTCCTTCAATTTGTTTTCCTTTCTTTTCTATTTTAATTTCATTTCCTTGTCGTTTGCAGAAACTCTTCTCGTTTTTCGACTAATTTTTAAAAATTAAAAAACTAAACTCTGACAATGCTCAATTAAAAGCAAGTACAAAACTTCACAAAAACAAAAACTATTTTTTTCTGCAAATATAAATATAATAGTTGATACACAAAAAAAATTCTATCCAAATGCACAGTGTGACGCTAAAAAAAGCTACCTCAATATTGTATTATCTTCTTTTTGATTGCATATATCGTATTTAACAAGTTAGATTCCCGATTTCACGATTTCTTTTGCAATAGGTTCATGATTTGCAGATAAAAAATCATATTAGTTGATTAATTGGTGAGAAAACAAATCGTATCTTCTTTCTTGAATTGTAATTCGAATTTAAAAGATTGACAGAGTTAAAAACAACTAACTAATGACACATCGAGTGTCGATTCGATTTAAGAAGAAGGATATGTATCATATCGAAGTAACAAGTTGCAAGCATTGTAGAAACAATGCCTCTGCTGACGAGGGAAGTTGAGTTTAAACTTTGGCGAATCGACATGCTGTTGTGGGAATACTGGAACACACATTCCAAAGGACGTAGAAAGTAACGAAGAAAAGAAGACACAATCATGTCATGGGAATCAATCTCTTCGAGAGATTATCTCGGGTAAGTATCGAATAAAATAAAATAGTGATTTATTCGGTTTTAATAGACGTGAATTCTCGGATTGCGCGAGAATCACCGAAACGGGAAAGGAAACGAAATGGGAGGGGCAACTGTCGCGGTGCCATAATACTCGGAGATAACTTGGTATATAGGTCAGAAAAAGAGGTTACAGATGCCTCGCCCACTATGAGCACACAGGTCGTTCGTTTCGAATTGAGAATTCCGCAATCGAATTTTCGCATCTTTTTGTTTGATCGCAATAACCGCCACCATTCTTGTAATCTATTTAGGAAAGAAAAGAATGTTTTCATAATCTAATATTTCGTTCGATATACAATAACAAACTGACACGAATATAATAAAAATATATAAAAAATATATATAAAATAAAAAATACAGTTCTATATATTATTGATTTGAAAATATAAAAAATAAAGAAAAAACAGGAATTGAAAATGCTCGATCTTTTTTCGTGTGTCTTTTCGCAAGTCCACGAATCGAAAAATATGTAATCATGAAATATGTAATAATACGCGATTGAACAATCGTTGAACGTACCATTGGAAATTTACAGCGGGGCGGCCAGTCATCAACTCTCCGCGACTGCTCTTCTGGGTAGTCCAGATGGATCGCGGCATCCGCTAGATGTATGTGAATTCACCGAAGAGGACTATCGGCATCAGAATTCCAATGAAAACACTCATTACCAGAACGGCAGGTCCGGCTCTGGTCTATGGGAATGTCTAATAGGTTGCAGACGTCGTTTAGACCAACATATGGCTCGAAGACGGGTAAAAATTTAATTTTTTATAACGATTCGCAATTTCGACGCTCGAATTATCTCTTCCTTTTCTTCGGTCACGGTCATTGCCGAGAATGGGATCATGGCGCGTATAAGATGCACGCGACTATGATTGCAAGTCACGCTATGTATAAAATCAATTTTTATATTTACTTACACTCTTGAATTTTTGCGATACAATGTAGTCGACACAAGTAAAAAAAAAAAAAAAAATGAAAAAGAGATAAATCAAGAAAGGAAAACTTTTTGATTGATCGTTTGACTTAAACGTCAATCATGCTAGCTCTATTATTTTTATTCGACGTTTAATTAGTCTGTTCTTTCCATTATCGTCGAGATTGACCTTCGTGCTATTTATGTTACACAGGATCGAGTGATCTTAAACCGATGGAAGAAGTTCAAGGCCGAATCGATACAACCTCCTTCATTATCGTTTTAACTGATAGACGCGTGTATCTATATTCTCTATTTTTTTCAGGTGGAACAAGGCTTGAAGTTATATCGCGCTCATAAACAACAAGCTGCTGTTCGTAAATGGAGAGGTGCTTTAAAGAATATCAGACAACGAGAAGATAAATTCGCCCTTCTCGGCTATCTGTATCAAGCCTACATGGATTGGGGAAAGTATAGGTATGTAATCAGAATTACTTCGATACTTTTGTTTTTGAATTCTTGTCCAAATGCTTGTCTTTTCTTCGTATTCGCTACCTAAATGCTTTTTCCAAATCGAAATAACTTTTCATTTCAAGTAACTAGTTTTTAATCAAAAAAAATGAAGGTGGAGAAAATAATATGACATCAATAAAAAAAATGAGGAGGAACGAAAAATGAAATGCATAAAGAGATGAAGCGATGAAAAAAAGAAGCGAAAGAAAAAAAAAAAAGAAGAAAGACACGAGATGGTTTGTTTCGCCGAAAGGCACTGATTGTCCAGACTATTCAACCCACTTCAATGCTATGGAGAGGCACTGTCAACCTCGTAACTTAAACTACGAACAGGAAGAGAAAAAAGCTTAATAAAGAGATTATAACCAAGAGATAATATTTAATTAGCGAGACACATCATACTTGAAAGGTGAAAGGTTCGAAGATTCTTGACACCGTAAAGAAGCTTTTTCTTTTTTTTTTTCTTTTTTTTTTTTTTCTCCCTAAAAAACGAGTAACGAACCACTAACAAACCAACATGTTCGTTATTACTCGCAGATATTCATTGTGCTCATTCATGTGTGAAAGAGTATTTGATACACTTCGATCTTTCACCATTTCCTATTTTTATTTCGTTTCTTTTAATCGTTAAAAGTTTCAACGAAACTTTCAACTTTAATCAAGTTCGTCGCTCGACTTATTCTCGCTTTCGACAACAACTTGTTATTGATAACAAATAAATGAACAAATGTAATCTATTAAAAAAACCATATATCTTTTTCAGAGATAGCATCGATTTTGGACACAAACAGTTATGCATTTCCGAAGAATTGGATTCGCCAAACATGCGGGCAGAAGCCTATTTAAATCTGGCGAGGGCACATGAAAGATTGGGCGCATTAGATAGGGCTTTGGACTATGCGAGACACAGGTAAAAATATCTATCATTTTTTCTTATTATTATAATGGTAATTATAATGATACGTTAAATTATATTGGCTTTTTTATTACATTATTCATATGTCTCAGCTAATTTGATTATTTCGAATAATTGCTAAACGATATATTTTATAGGAAAAAATTATAGGAAATAGAATTTGAGTGAAATTTCGAGAAATACATCTTATAACCTACATGTTTTTTTTGTGAATAGAGACATTTCCCAGATTTCAAAATTACTTTGATTTTTTTAAATAGAAAAATCTATTTTTTATATTGTAAATCATTAAAATATTACATTCGAAATAAAAATATTATATATCAATCTTCGTTAAGTTTAAAATGCATCATTATCTTTAATTTAATAATTAATAAGATTAATTAATAAGATTAATAAAATAATTTTATCTCTAAAAGCTAAAGTAGATGCTTTAAAAATAGTAATTCAATTTTAATACGATGCATTCAAGTGTCATTTTGTTAAAATTATTATGTTTTATTAAAAACTTTTATAACAAAAATAATTATTTTTTCTTTTTCTTTTTTCACAAAATGTTTCATTTGCGAATAAAGCAATATTTATTTGTTAAATAAATATATGTTAATTTAAAAAATATATTATTGGTTACAAAACATTAAACAAATTGATCATTAATGACAATAGAGTGAATAATTAATATACGATGAGATATATTCAATAATAAATAAGATAATTAGATCATATTTTTCATTGAAGATTTGATAGGATAAAAATAAGTATTGAAATTATATCATGTTGAAGTTATATCAAAGGAGCATTAATTCAAGCATTTAGTTTAACTTAGAAATAATAAATATATATTAAAAATTATTTTGTTAATATTTAACTATTTTGACTATTAAGATTAAAATGCATGAAGATCAATTTTTACTGAAATGATATTTTAAGAAATGATATTTTAATTTATAATATAAAGAAAATTCTATTTAAAAAAATCAAGATGATCTTGAAATCTTTAAAACACTTTCATTTACAAAAAAATCATAATTTTATGAGATATGTTCCTCAAAACTATTTAAATTTCATATCTTAAAATTTTCATAAAATTATATAGCAGCTATTTAACTTCTATATCTTAAAATTTTCATGAAATTATATAGCAGTTTCGAGATCATCAAATTAATTGAGATATATACAAATAATTTATATACATGACTTATATACTTTATATACAAATAATTTGTATACGGATAAAATATGCATTTATCAAATTATCCGATTCAAATTATTTTCAATTGATTTTTGATTTTCGAATTTCATATTTATTGCTCGATTTAATTCAATTGAATAAAACTATGAATGAATTATTTAATATGTTGTTTCATAGCTTATACAATGAATGCGATCAATGTGCGACTGCTGGATTGGTTCATTTGACCGTAGGCAGAGTTCACTTGGAATTAGCAGGATTTTGTAAAGCTTTAGAAGCTTTTCAAAGAGCTCATAAAATTGCTCATTCGATTCAAGACCCGTCATTGGAATTGCAGGTAAGATTTTAAAGATTCAATCTCATTCAGATATAGATAATTGTTGTTTCATATTGTTTTCGATCCATAGGTATACGTAGGTTTATCGGAGCTATTCTGCAGATTACACGATGCTGATAAGAGCGCTAGGTATGCGGCTAGAGCTTACGACCTCTCGAGAAGCTTGCAACTGGGCGACTTAAATTCCCGACATCATAGAGCAGCTCTTCTTCAAATGGCAGCGGCACTCCGGAAAAAAGGAGAACTCGGTGACGCCCACGATTACTGTTCGGTAGGCAGTAACTTTCTTTCTACAACCCCCATATTCAACTGTCACGTATCCACTTGGACCTGTTTATTTTGATCGGGAACTCGCAGGAGGCAACACGATTATCGTTAGTTTCTGGAGATCAAGCTAGTTATGCTAGGAGTATACGAATAATGGGAGATATTTATAGAAAAAAGTCCGATATAAACGTAAGTATATAAAAAGGATAAAAATTAGATGGACAAATTCTTATTCATATAAAAAATGAAATAAAGATGTAAGATATAATTGTGTGATTACATTATTGTTTCGTTCGTAGAAAGCATTTCGACAGTATGAAAGTGCGATGGGATCTGCGGCAGCGACCGGAGACCGTCTTTGTCAAATGGAAGCTATGGACGGCGCAGCGAGATGTCTTGAGGCCCTTCGATTACAACATAAAATATGCAATTGTCGTCCTCTTGAATTCAATACTAGGCTGCTCGAAGTAGCTGGATCAGTTGGTGCGAAGGTAAGAAATCTTATATTTTAATTTCTAATTTAATTTTGACTAACAATTAGATCCTAATAATCTTCGCTGTTTTTTCTATTTGTTCTATTCATCCTCTCCTCTTCCTCCTCTCTCTCTCTTTTCTTTGAAATGTAGTTCCTGGTACGAACGGTGAGATCAAGGCTTTCGCGTATTTATGGTTCTCTTGGAGATGAGGAACAAAAAACTCATCATGAAAGATTAGCTACGGCAATGGAAGAAGATTTAGAATTGCGATGTGGTAGTTGTAACGAGCCTTTTGGCCTTGAAACCGATTCTTTGGAAGCATTACCTTGTTCTCACATATTACATGCCAGGTAAAGTGAATTCAAAAATATAACATGTTTTTTTCATTTTTTTTTTTTCGAATTGCTTTTATTATTTGCATTATATTATATACAATTTATAGGTGTGCATACGACATTTTAAAAAAACGTGACAAAAAGAAGAAACGTTTGTGTCCCGACTGTCACAAATCCGTTAGTTCACGATTGTACCTGCATTGCGAAGATCCTCATGGCATGAATACTTTGAATCACAGTTCCTTGAGTCTGGCATCACTGAGAGCCAGCAGTTTAGCCACGTTGGACGACTGTCACGCTACTAGCAGTGTTTAAATATAATAATATCCGTTACATCAATTTACTTATTTACTTATGTACTTAGGATTTTGTTTACTTAGAATTTTTTGAGCAATATGTTCTTTCTAATGATCACTACTAATATTTCACATATGAATGTAAACAAAGCAAATGCAAGCACGACCAGTTGTATCTTAAAGCTGATGCAATTGTGCACATTAGCTTAATTTCAAATATTTTTTTTAGAATATAAGAGATATCAAGCTTGCGTGCAGTCTGCCAATTAAGCGATTAGACATGAATATTACTTAATGCGTGAATTGTTTAACATTTAAATTAGAATGAAAAAATTTAAAAAATATTAGCACAATATCAAAAGACTTGATGGCAATAAAAATGCACATTCAATTCATTCGTCTTTTCTCATCATTTTTCCCTTTTTTATCATTAAATGATTTTCTTGTTATTATAAATATCTAAATATTATACAATTTATTTTTTTAATATAATATAATGCATGCACATAAAATAGTGTATGTCAATACTTTTCAATAATATTAATACATTAAGATATTCTTATTCTTATTGATTTAAATGAAAAAAAAAGCTATTTGATACATGTAATTAAAAAAATAGTAACATTTTAAATATTTTAAGTGTAATTAATGTAATCCTTGAAATAATTTAATTGTAATTAGAGCTTCGAAATATTAAATAGTAAATATGCTATATATAAGCTTTTTAAAGAAACGACTGCGACATCTAGAATACAGTTATGAATTCACATAGTGAACCGCCATGACAGCTGATGCATTTCGTATCGCTTGACGTTTGATCAGAACATGTCATTTTGCACATTTAATTTCGACAAATGGCAGACTTCTTTTTCGGTTTCGATACGTCGCTTGCAGTAAGTAAGCAAGTTCCTCTTGGGATTATTTTTTCTTTTCATCTCTGTTTAAAAATAATGAAAAATAACACGATAAGATTAAGAGATTGTGCATGATTTTAACCAAGAGTCGCGTCGTGGTTTCATCAGAAATATAACAAATTATAAACTGTCCAATGCAATCCAATGCTAATACGAATAATTTATTCATTTTACATAGATTGGCAAAGATTATTTAGCGAATACTTTATATCTTATATTCTATTATTTTTTTTTTACGCATATATAGTTCTTAAAATACATAGTATGTATCATTACCATTTCCAGTCGTTATGGAGATACATACATCGCATAACCTCGTCAATGTTTTAATCTCTTCAAAGGTCATTAATACTGCTATTTTTGTATTAATTATTATTTTTCTTTTACAAGCTTGTTTTATTTTAATTTTTTCTTAATTTTTTTTCCCATAATTTTGTTTTATTTTAGTTTTCTATTAGATGTTCTAACAAAATAAAGAAAGCGAATGATCATTGTATAGTTTGCTATTATCTTTGTATCAAAATTTTTTACTTATCACTCAATTTTATCAATACAAAATATTATTTTAATAATATTTCTTTTTCATTTACTATTTTTATATATATTATTTTTTATGATTTATATAGAATAGCAGTTTAGAAGATGGTCTCGAATGTCCCTTTGAAGAAGATGATCTTGGAGAAGAGGAAGAATATGATGCTTTGAATGATGAAACTTTTGGCTCTGAAGCTACTATTGGCGATTGGGAAAAAGATCATGAAAAACTTGCAGAAATTACAGAATCCAATCGCCCTCATAATCAGAATACTTTAAGCAAAAAAGTAAATAGATTTATTATATTTTTTTTTTTATTTATAATCATTTATACCTGATTTATAAAAAAATTATGATTATTGTTACAGAATGTAACCAATTTAGACATTGAAGATAATTTATCCCATTTGGTATTAGATGAAAAAGAAGGTATTGTTCCACGTCCTGGAGTATGGGATAGTCCTTCCAATTTAGTCCTTCCTAAACCTCGACCACCTTTGACTTTATCACCAGCTATAACAAATGTATGCACAGTGGAACAATTAGAAAAGGGATTAATTGCAAATAGACAACCATCTAGATTAAATAAACCTACTCAAACACAACAACCGCAACAACAACAACAACAACAACAACAACAACAGAAATCTGATGGATCACTTTTGTTTGAATCTTTGTCTGCACCACCGCGCTTCCCGCCAGGATTGGGTATACCTCCACATCCTGTTGTTTTACCAACAAACATGAGATTTCCTCATCCTCAATTTTTACAGCATCCTAGATTATTAGCCAGTAAGTATATGAAAAATTAAATTTCATCATTGATAAATTAAGATAATATAAATCTAAATTCACATTATTTTCTTTTGAAATCAATATATTTATTTTTACAGATCAAACTGGAAATGTACTGAGATATCCTATTGCAGCACATTTGATGTTACCACATACTGCTCAAAGACAACCAATTCATGGTTCATTTTGTAATAATTTTCCTGTAAGTTTTAATAATTAATTGTATATAAATATTTCTAAAAAATATTTTATTAAAATTAATCATATTGTTACAGCAACCATCGCTTTCGAATTTATGTCCACCTCCATTTTTACGAGCAGATCATAGTATGATACCTCCTTTCTCTAGCAATCAGACCAGTCATCAACAACAGCAACATTCTTTTCCGCATTCTGGAAATCAAAGAAATCAAAATAGAGCTTTTCATCATGGGGAACAACAAGGAAATCACCAACCATTTTTTAAGAACAATCAACATCATCGTAATCATGATCGAAATAATCAACGACATTATCATTATAATCATCACTGTCAAGGAATAAATGGAATCATCGGATCAGGAGAATATGATGAATATGCCGGTCTCATGAGTACTCGGGAAAAACAGTGGTTAATTAATATTCAATTATTGCAACTTAATACAAATGAACCGTATGTTGATGATTATTATTACATCGTTTTCTGCGATAGAAGAAATAGGCAATGTATAAATCAAGAGCAAAAAGATAAAAAACACAATAACAATAATAATAATTATCATAGAGATTCCAGGTAAATCTTTCTCTTATTTTCTTTCTTTTCTTCTTTTTCTCAATTTATTTATTTTTTTTTCTGCTTAAATTCCTGATAAAATAAATAATCATTATTATTACATTTGTTTTCAGAGATCGAGAACAACCACATCATGTACTTTCAAAATCCATATATACACCAACACAATTTGAAAATTCTTTGGGAAAATTACAGTTTGCTAGTGTTATTGCACCACGTAAAGTTATTGATATGGATGTTGTACCAAATAGTGATCCTCAATTAGCTACTCAAATACAACAAAAAGATACAAAGCGAACAAGACAATTGTTACTCGAAATTGAAAGGGTATTAATTTTTTTCTTATTTTTAACAAAACGTTCGATTTATCTATAAACATTCTATTACATGAATAATATTATTTTCAGTTATATATAATTCAATTAAAACTTGAAGATTTGCATAATCCTTTGGCTCTACTTAGCGAGCAACAACAAAATCAAGAAGAAGAAAATGAAACAAATAATATTAAAAAAGGTAGCTCAGATATAATAAATATGATATTATCAGCTTTTCTTCAATTGATACAAGATGATAAATTAGCGAGCATACTAAGTATTCGAAAAGGAAAGGTAAGTGAAAATAAAATACACATCTTTATAAGAAATAAAATATATATATATATATATATACATACATACATAATACATAATACATAAATGCATAAAAAAAAAAAGAAAGAAAATTATTATATCGATCATTCGAATATTATTGTTTATCGCAGACGCTGTTGTTAAGGTTCTTACCATATTTAAATATAACGGACCATCGTAATCAATTAGAAGAATTATGGAACGCGATATTTCGAGGATTAGCTATTATAGGTCGTAGAGATTCTCACCTCTTGATAAGCCTGTATTCGGAATTTCAACGATGGTTCGATACCGTGCAAAACTTCAATACAATATTTCGATTAGCTCGATCGCTATCTGACTCTGCTAATCAACCTATCAAGAACAACAGTTTAGCTTTTGCTTTAACGAACAAGGTTTGTTTAAAATTATTTTATTGTTATTAAATTTTTTAATATTTTATTTTTCTTTTTACATCGATTTCAACATTTAAACGCTTTTCTGTTTAGTTTGGTGTATCTGTAATTGCTTCGATGTTTGAACAAGCAGAAAAATTATATCCCACGGATGATTCTTTATCTTCGGAATGGTCATCTTTCATAGCAAACATCATTGAAATAATTGGTGAAACTCCACCCTGTGTCGCACCTTGTCGACCGATTGCTGCAAATACGCTCAATCAGCATTTGAATCGACTATCTCATTTAAAATGCGGGAGATATACAAATCTGGAACTTCTATTAACTGATGCCAATCCTTCTCGATAGTTAAACGTTATTAGATATTTTTTTGCCATTTCTTTAAACCTGCTTTTTATAATCATTGATTGAACGACAAATTACATTGAAAAAGAGACGTAAATATTTTAATACTTTATATCATTAAGATTAATCAAATATTTTCTGCATATGATTAAATATAGTAATTGATACTCAAGTTTCACATAGTAAACATATATCTTTTATGTTTTAACACAATATTATATCAATCGTCTGATTTATTATGTCAAAAGTAATATGATATTGATTAATAATCTGTATAATATTTACAATTGTTATAGTTTGTTTACAATTTCTTTTTTTGTTTTGTTTTTTTATTCTAAATATATCACGTAAAGCAGGTATTATATTCATTGGATAAACTGTACATCTTATTTTATGCCCTCTATTCGTCGTTATTTCTCTAACTTTTCTAGTTTTTGTATAATATTTTTATTACAATCTCATTAAACAGAAACATACATAATTCAATTTCTAGACATTTTAATATTGTCTTTTACGATTTTGCAAAGTTTTGCAATCTTATGTGCATGTAATTTGTTCTCTAAAAATTTTGCTTAAACTTGAATTATTAATATTCATCATTAATCAAATTTACTTCAGAATATATATGAAAACATATCTATAATTGTATATCGATGTTTTTATATACAAAATATTTTTCATTTTCTTTCTATTATTTTTTTTTTTTATTTTCTTTTTCTATTATCGATTTAATGATTTTTGATTTATTTTTTTCGATGACGAATGGAGAGGGAAAAGTGATAATTTTCATAGTTCGTTTCAGACTAAAGCATATTTCTATTAAATAAATGACAATGAATATCCATAAATTTATAAAAAAAAAAAAGATAGATTACGTTAAAATATAAGTTATTAATTTCATTTAAGATTTTGAATAGGATAAAATGTTATTAAAAGTCAACTATTTGTTAAACAAGATTAATTATATAATACTTAATTAATCTTTACGTAAAAATAATTATAATATAAAAATAACATTGTTCATCCATATCTTTAAAAACCGAAAGAGCGCAAGAATCATATATGCAATAATTATATAAGTTTCTATAAGTTTCTATATGAGAAACAAAAATATTGCAATGTTTTTGTGTAACAATTAGCGAATTAAAAACTTTCATCGATAAAGTTATAATGTGAACATTGCAGACATATAAATTCAATGATTTCATTTTATCTGTTATTTGTTTGCAAATTTGTTTCACAATGTCTGTTCAATCATTTGGTGTATATTTTAAGAGCAGGATTATTATTGAATAAAATGTTGCATACTTACTATGAATGAAATAGTCACAAAGATATCAAGTAGTGAGTGCATGGAATGCGATTTACAATATACTACTACACGGCCTTTGGTGCACAGTATGAACGTTTACTTTTTATTGCAGTATACATTTATAAACTCATATGTACATTTAGCTTGTACATAGAGCGATGAATGAATATATTTTATAATCGGATGCGAAAAAGAGAATTTATTTTTTGCCTCCGTAATATAGCATTAGATCATTTTTGCAAGAATAAAAAAGGGTAAAAAGAAATTATAAAAATGATAAAAAAAGATAGATCATGTTATTTTTCAATATCAATATATATTGATATATTGATCATGAAATCGAAAATTTAATTCGATTTCTGAATCATAGATTTAATTTTAATTAATAATAATAATTTAAATTACGTGTATATTGCGTTGTATCGAAATTCAACGCTAATACTCTTTTTTTATTACATAAAATCATAATTTTAAATATTGCGAATTACTTTCCCTTACTTTAAGAGATATTTAATAAAACAGCTTTTAGGTTTCATAAATTTTTACGTAGTAATTTTTTGGTAAATCTTATATTTATATATTGATTAACATAATACAATATGATATAGAAATGTGATGTAAAACATAAGCACTGTCATTTATGTTGCAAACCAAGGTTAGTTGAAATTTCATAAGAAATCAAATGTCTTTATCATTTGTAAAATAATGATCGAATGATAATTAAACTAAAGCGAGTACTTTTCAATTCTTTACTCTGGGATGAAAAATATTTGTTGAGACTGTACAAATTTTTTAATCTTTGAAATTAAATTGTATTATAAAGTTTAATTCGCATTATCCCTTACATATAATCTTGCGAAATATGTTATCTTTTTATCCTAATTACATGCGTCCATATAATATCGCGTTGTATACTGTAAAACAATAAAACGTCGATGTATTTTTTATTTTTTATTTTATTAAAAGCAATTTAGAATGCATACAATATTAAATAGGAAGATCGTTAACGCATAACGTATATGCGTAGATTTTTTGTGTGTATATACAATCGTAAATTTTTAATTTTTTTTTTTTTTTTTCTTAAAATCAAATACGGGAATAATTTTATGTATATAAAAAATAAAATACATAAAATATATAATAGCTGATATTATAAATAGTTGATATATTATATGAAATAGTATTTCAATTTCTTTTTATATAGTACAAATATTTAAATATAAATATAATTAAATATTTAATAATAATAATTAAATATAATTAAATATAAATATAATAAAAATTTCATGAGAAAAAGAAAAAAAAATAGATGAACTAGAAAAAAAATATTTCATAAGATAGATTGAATCAATTAAAAAAACACTTTTCATCTTTTATTAAAAATATAT
>NW_006264083.1:110291-118255 GCF_000469605.1 Apis dorsata
TATTCTAATATGAACATTAATAAAATCGTGTATTTTATATATATTTTTGATGTGATTAACAGTAATAATTCTATTTCAATATGTATCTATATAATCGATATAATTTAAATTAAATTAAATCATTAAACCAATAAATATTTTGCATTTTGATTTTTATTATTNGAAATTATAATTGAAAATAATTAATATTAATATTAGAAAATGATATAATGTTTATGTAGATCAAATATATTGTGTTTACTGTTAGAAAGTAATACATGAGGAGTTTATAAAAGGCAATAGTGAATAATGATAAAAGTATTTCTACAATACCGACGTAGATATGGAGAAAAAGTGACATTTGCAATTCGTTGTTCATTGGCGCTGTTGTGCGTGAGTAACGTTTCTCGCATGCTACTCGGTACAACTTTTCATTTAACAAACATATTAACTAATACAACAGTTTTCTTTTCTTAATTAATAATATTTATTATTAATATTTTTTTAGTCAATTATTTTTTTATTATGAAATATAAAAATTTTGATTAATAATTTGGTGATTCTTTCTAAAAACTTGTTTTCATATTGGCAGGTGTTCCATTGTCATAACGGATGAAATGAATATTTATCTATGGAAAGGTCATTTCAGTTTGCTCGAGAAATTACAAGTATTTTTTATATGGTTTAAGAAAAACTGTTAAATTTTATTAGCGATTAATTTAATATAAATAACGAATGAATACAAATAATATCGAATTTGTAATTATTAAAACTGTATGTCTTGACGAATAAAATTTTAAGTAATATTAGGTAAGTAAAATAATTTTTATAAAAAATTGCTTTATATTTCAGTAAAATATATATAATCAGAGTTATTTATTTTTTTTCTGTTTTTTTTCTTTTATCAATATATTGAGTATTATTTCTTCTTTTTAATTAATTCTTCTTTTTATTTAAATTATTTTAAATAATTTGAGAGTTTTTTTATTGTGTTATGTGATTAAATTTTTATATAATAAGATAATTTTACTATTCTAGTATCATATTTTGCTTTCTTTCTATTATTTTTATAAAATTTTATTTCAATGAACAAAAATGAAATTAGAATCGAAAATGATTTTAGAAATTTTGTAATAAAATAATATATAATTTAAATTTGTTAAATTTTATTTGATATGGAAGTATTATAAAATACCTTATTATAAATATAATCATAAAATAAAATACATAAAATTATTAATTTTTGAACTATCTGTTAAATATAAAACATTCAAATATTTCAAATATAAAACATTTTCTTATGAAATAAATATCAATATAAATAATTTATAAATTTTTATAATTTATTATATTATATTATTATATATTTATTATATATATTTATTAATATATTGTTGTATTTATAATTATTCATTATTTATTTATAAAATTATTACATTAATATGAGAACAATTATTAGAAATTTAATAAATTTTACTGTACATAAATATATGTTCATAAAAAATTTTTCATATCTTTTATAGAAAAACAATGTATAATAGAAGGTAACAACTGAGGAAGATTAAACTATGGCCAACAGAAAAGATAAATCATCTACAGGTTTTGTAAGTATAATATTACATATATATAATATTACATATAGAATTAAAGTTAATATAATTAACATTACAATATAAATAGAAATGCAGAAAAGAAATAGAAAATATGATTTATTTTTAATTCTTGTTTATATTGTTTATTCGGATTTCATCGACTATCATCCATCTGATGATAAAATTTGAAAATTGTCTTTTTTATACGATATCAATTTTTATAAAATTTTCAAAAAAATTAGATAAATTATGACATATATAATGTCTCTGCATATAAATATAAATCATCTTTAATATCAAGAAATAATATAATAACATATTATATAATATATATTGATATAGAAGTAAGTATATTTATAATATATATTGATATAGATAATAACTTTTATAATGGAATCATGCTTGTAAAAATAATCAATTTGACAATATTTAATAATATTCAAACAATCAATGAAAGTAGTAATTTAAAACTATCAAAGTAATGTACTGAATTATTTAAATTATTATCATATAAATATGATATTTTGTTAGTTTCGTAAAATCGTTTTTATAAGAATACAATTAAAAATAAGTATAACATTGTATTGAAATTCTTAATTTAAATTTCAGCAATATATATGATATATATATATATATATATATGTGAACACATATATGTTATATTTTCTGCTATAATTATGAATTTCATATGATAACAGAATAAATATTCAATCGAAATAAATTTTAATTTTAGGTATATTATCGTATAAAATTAATTTGTTCAACATGAATAAAGTTTCGAATATAATTTGAAAAATATTTTTCAAAAATAAAATATTATTACATATCATTACATGAATCAGATGAATCAAAGTAAATTATTTCACATACAGAAAAAAATTATTTTGCGCGATATATATTAGGACAAAATAACCAGAACAATTTAAGTCAATATACTTTTTTGTTTTTTTTTTTTATCATTTTATTTCATTTCATATTAGCTTTTCTCAGTTTTAGAAATTTTTTTTTATTTTTTTTTATTAATAATTATTAAAATTTAAAATTTTATTTCTGAGAATTTTAAAAAATTGTTTGATAATTAAAAAATTATTTAATTAAAAAGATTAAAGTTTCTTTTACATAAATTAATTAAATAATTAATTAATAAATTAATTAAAAAGATTTAATGAAAAGTTATTATTAATTAATTAAAAAAATTTTAACTCTTAAGTCAATTTTCAAACAATTGTATAAATGATTGAGAAATATGCAAAAAACATACATATTTAAAATATGCAAATAACAATGCTTTTTTTTTATTTTTTTCTTTGCGCACAAAGAAAACAATTAACGAGAGATATAAAATATGATAAAAAAAGGATGGAACGAAACGCTATCACTTATAGAGATTATATCGTTGTTCATTCATATAACTTTGATTTCATCTGTGCATACATTTCTTTTCTTATATTTTATATCAATAACAATTCGTTAGCGCATAATGTTATCAATAAATTGATAAAATTTATATATAATATTAAAGTTAATTTTTAACATAAATTTTGAAAATAGAAAAGAACAAAAAATTTTTTGCAAATTTAAGATGTCAAACAATATATAATAATAATAATAATAATAACAATAATTTTAAAATACTATTTTTATTCAATTTATCGCAACCTTGAACTATTCACGATCACGACATCCAAAAGTGATATAGAAAACTTTGAATGTGAATCACTATTATTGTCACTCCTTCATTAAAGTTGCCAATTATCACATTTATATGCCGATAATTGTTTTCTTTTTAACAATTAAATTATGTTATACATTATTATATATATTATATCTTATATTATATCTTAAAATTCCTAAAAAAATTTCCTAAAAACAAAAATAAAAGAAAGAAAAAACAATTCGTATAGATTCGTATAGAAATATGAGAAATATATGAAAAAAAGTATGAGATAAAATGATTGCAAGAATTTAAAATCATTAGGAAAAGTTGTTTACAATATAAATAAAAAAATTATGAAATAGTTTCTCATTTTATTCGCATCAAGAGACATGAACGCATGAAGACCAGTCTGCGATACACATGATGCGATGGCAATCTACTTACTTAGTTAATCGTAGATAGACTTGTAACAATTACGCAGACGCGCTTCTTGGATATTATCGAGGCCAACGCGATTTTCCCTTCTTTCGATCCGTTCAATGACTTGATCATGATGCCGTTAACTTGATTCTACTTTTCGATTTGATACTGTTCGCTTAACCCAAGAAAACATTTCATTCTATGATTCAATATCTGTCCGAAGGGACGCGCTCGCATGCACCAATCTTGATTTGTGCGAAGGTCACGAAACAATCGCGCCGTGACGTGCCTTGCCGATTCATTGCTCTATTCTGAAATAAAACGAGAAACTACACTTTATCGAAATTTTTTATTGGATTGTCATATATCGAGAATTTATTGAAATATTTTTTATTTCGAAGAATCTGAACTTTGAAAAATTTTATAATACTATCATAATATATTTATCGGATAAATGAAAAACGATATTATAAACAAGTCAATTATTGTAGATAAAGATATTATTATAAATAATTGTAGAAATCAAAATTTTTTTATTCAATAAAAATAATTGAATAATTTTGATGCATCGATTACTATAAATAATAAGACACTTCTCTTTTTTCTTTTTTTAAACCTTTCTACTAATGATCACAGATTGAGTAAATTTTATTTTCAAATATGAAATCATGGAGTTACAATGAAGAAAAATAAAAACAAAGACAGAAGGGGAAAGGGAAGAGAGGGATTAATTCTAAGAATAATACAGTGACATTACATTCATTTCTTGATAATTTATACGAATTGAAAGTTGAATAATGTTATATCATCATCCCTATTCGTGAGTGAATGCTATATTAAGATCGAATTAGAACGACAGCAATTTTGTAATTGATTTTTTTTTTATTTATTTATTTTTTTTTATTTATTGTTGTAGCTGGACACATGGTTCGGCCGACCAAAAAAATCCGGGCGTGGAGGTGGGGTCAGAAGTGGTTTAGGAAACAATACTATACCACGACCTCATTCCGGTGATGATTTCAATGAGATTGAGCAACAACGATGTATTATTGAAAGAATGGATAAAGAGACAGTAAATGACAAATTTGAGGAAATGTTGGTAAGTTAAAATCTATCTTTCGATCCATGATATATGATTTAAAATAATTAATTTTTTTATCGAAATAGGCTAATATGAATTTAACCGAAGAAAAAAAAGAACCATTACGACAACAATCGGAAGCGAAAAAAAGAGAGATGTTGGTTTTGCATTATAAAGGTAGCATTCAAGAGAATAAATCAAAATTTGATAAACCTGCGGATTATATTCAGTATTTGGCACAACCTGATTTAAGTGTCAACAAAATCTACAATTGCATTGAATCATTAAGAATAGCATTGACAAACAATCCTTTAAGTTGGGTTCAGGAATTTGGTACGAAAGGATTGAAACAGGTTTTAGCGACGCTCAACGAGTGCTATCGAAAGTAAGTATTTTTCATAAAAAAGATTATTATATTATGTATCATAGCATTGGTATTTAATATTGTCGATTAAGAATTTCTAATATTCATATTATTCTATTGCAGTGCCTTCATATATTATAATAGGTAATCTTTGTAAAAATACTATTTGTTTTAATTTTATAGCAATTTAGAATATTTTGCATTTTTTTTTTTTCTCTCCTCTTAGCTTTTTATAATGATTTAGATGCACGTTAGTATATGATAACGTCTGATGTATAAATATATATATATATGAGAACACTATTAATATTATACATATACATATATATATGTGCGTTATATAGATAATTTATAAGCAAGATTCTGTAAATTTTATGTCAAAAAAATTTTCTTTATATGTTTTTTATATAAATCAACAGAATGTTAATATATTTGTAGAATATTTTTGTAGAATGAATATTTTTGTAGATTATACAATGGATAATATAAAAATTGATGTGTAAAAATTTTAAATTTGATTGAAATTTTATTATTAAGCCTTTATTTATTACATTATAAGCAATTTAATTTTATGTTTAAATTAAATGAAACTAGAAAAAGATGATGCGAAACAGCAGTTTCGGAGATAAAACTTTTTATTTTCGTTTTGTTTTATATAACGCAAATTTCAATTACTTATTATAACTTAAGTAACATTTTTGTATATATAAATTTTGTTTTAACTTTCAGAATTATTCCATAAATATATTAATGTCTTGCATATATATTTTAATGCTTCAATAATTGCCATTAAAGAACAAAATGTATAATGCCAATGTTTGTTCTTTAATTGCATGATAATCTATGTGATGTTCCATATAATACTACTGATCGATTAATCGAAAATCAAAAATCATATAAAATTTATTGAACACGATTTGAATTGAATAGTTCGAATAATCAATGGTTAAATATTCGATTTTTCTTTTCGAATAATTGAACAGTTCAATGAAAATATTTTTTTTTTTTTTTTTTTATTTTGTTTCCTGTAATTAGTTTCAATAAATTGATATTCTTTTGTGTTTTATAACAGTGACAATCGATATGAACGTATACAGTACGAATGCATTCGATGTTTGAAGGCTATTATGAATAATACTGTTGGTATAAAGGAGATGTTGGCTCATCAGGAAGCACTCACGATCGTAGCTAGATCATTGGAGCCGACAAAACCATCCGTTATGTCAGAAGCTGTAAAACTGCTTGGTGCAGTTTGCCTCATTTCAAGCGATAGTCATAAAAAAGTTTTGGATGCGATTACTATGAATGGAGAATTTAAGGGAAGAGAAAGATTTTTACCTATTGTGCAGGGTCTAATGAATAAGAAAAATGAAAATCTAAGAGTACGTTTTATAATCGCTCTATCATGTTTTTTTTCATTTTCATTTTTCAATTTTATTTCTACTTTATTTTTTTTTATTTTTTTCATTTTTCTCATTTCTCTTTCTTTTTTTTTTCTTTTCATTAATACTTACTATTAAAATGCAACTTATAATAACTAAACTAATAGTAACTTAACTAATAAATTGCAACTTGTTGATTGATAGGTGGAGTGCCTTCAACTTATCAATTCTATCATTTCTTCGGCCGAAGAATTAGATTTTAGATTGCATTTACGAAATGAAATCATGCGAGTCGGTTTAGCCGATATTTTAGAAACATTGGAAAAAAATGAATCTGAAGATTTAGCTAGACACTTGAAAATTTTCAATGATCACAAAGAGGAAGATTATGAAGAATTTGTACAAAGATTTGATCACGTACGATTGGAATTGGATGATGTAAATGATTGTTTTGAAGTAATTAAAAATATGGTAATGGAAACGTCTGCTGAACCATACTTTTTATCAATACTTCAACATCTTTTATTCGTCAGAGACGATGCTTTAGTCAGGTAGGAAAGAGCATAGTTTTTTGCATACTATTTATTTTCTTTTTTCTTTTTTTTTATTTTCTTCTTTCTTAATAGACCGGCCTATTATAAACTGATAGAAGAATGTGTATCACAAATTGTGTTGCACCGTTCAGGCTGTGATCCAGATTTTAGTGCAACTAAGCGCTTTCAAATTGATGTCCAACCATTGATTGATACATTGGTTGAAAAATCGCGAGTGGAAGAAGAAAGGCGATTAGTTGAAGTATTGCAAAAATTAGAAGAAGCTATAGCTAGTAAACAAGAAGCAGAAGCGAAACTTCAACATGCAGAAAATAAAATTAAAGAATTGGAGCAAGGAGGAATAAAATCAACTAACGGTAATGCGGTAAGTTTATCATGAAATTCTCATTTAAAGTTTCTATTTGATATAAATATAAATTTGCTTTTGACTTATAACTATTATCAACAATTATTAACTATAATTGTTTTGATTTGATAGAAAATTGGTTCAGTCCTATCGGGTTTGGCTGGAATTGGTAATCTTCCACCTCCACCACCTCCGCTTCCAAATGCGAGTGGATCAGCAATAATAATAGCACCGCCACCTCCGCCGCCACCACCTTTACCGGGTTCTGGTGGTCTGTGTCCGCCTCCACCACCACTTCCTGGATTAGGAGGACCACCACCACCACCTATGCCTGGTACACTAACAGGTCCTAAACCTCCACCAATGCCACAATCAGGTCTACCGCCAATGATGGCTGGGATTAATTCCGCCATTAATACGTCACAATCACTTCCATTAGGATTGAAGCCAAAAAAAAAATGGGAAGTCGATGCACCATTGAAAAGAGCAAATTGGAAAGCAGTAAATATTTATACAATAATCTTTTTTATTTATTTATTTATTTATTATTATTATTATTATTATTATTATTATTATTATTATTATTATT
>NW_006264083.1:118466-121722 GCF_000469605.1 Apis dorsata
CGTAGATTATGCCACATAAACTCACTGAAAAATCATTTTGGATAAAAGTACAAGAGGATAAGTTGGCCAGTCCTGAAATACTAAATGGTTTAAGCCTAAAGTTTGCATCAAAACCAAGTGGGAAGAAAATTGATGACGTTGTCGATAAGTAATTAGCTAATAATTATTCCATTATTGAAACATGAAAATTTTAAAATCATTAATAATATGATGCTTCTCATTATGTAGATCAGCTCCATCAAAAAAAGTGAAAGATTTAAAAGTCCTTGATGGAAAAGCTGCTCAAAATATTCTTATACTTCTTAATGGTACTTTAAAGCATATGTCATATGAAGAGGTAAAGTCTTGTTTACTCAAATGTGAAGGACCCGTTATTTCGGATAATATACTTCAAGGACTAATACAGTATTTACCGCCACCCGATCAATTAAAAAAACTTCATTTTTATAAAGATCAATACGATGATTTAACAGAAGCTGAACAGTTTTGTATTACTGTAAGTGCATTTTTCAATCTTTGATCGAAATGTTTTCTATAAAAAAAACTGTATCTAAATATTTGAAACAACTATTTTATTTATTCTTTGAAATATTTTTGAGTCTATGTACTATAGATATCGACAATCAAGAGATTGTTGCCGAGATTGAGATCATTAAGTTTCATGCTGCGATATGAAGAATTAGTGCAAGATGTAAAACCGGATATAGTGGCAGGCACAGCAGCTTGTGAGGAAGTAAAGAATAGTAAAAAATTTGCCAGAATTCTGGAATTGATCCTATTGCTTGGCAATTATATGAATTCTGGTTCAAAGAATGGTCAAGCATTTGGATTTGAAATTAGTTTTCTTACTAAGGTTTGTTTCTTGTTGTGAATCATGTTTGTAATTTCCAATGATTTGTAATCGTGTTTGTAATTTAATATAATAAAATCTCAATTTTATTTTTTTATTATATAACAATAATTTCTTTTAATTTTCAGTTAACTAGCACCAAGGACATTGATAACAAACAGACTTTAATGCATTATTTAGTAGACACAATAGAACAAAAGTTCTCAGAGTGTCTCAGTTTTACAGAAGAACTGGCACACGTAGATAGAGCAAGTCGAGTTTCTTTAGAAAATGTACAAAGAACTTTGCGACAAATGGATTCTAGTATTCGAAATCTCGAACAAGATTTATCGAATGCCAAAATACCACAATCCGATGAAGATATGTTTTTACATATCATGGGTGTATCCTTTTTTTTTTTTATTTTTTTTTACATTTTTTTTCATCATTATATTGTAATTACAAATATCGTTAATATTTGAATGAGTTTTTAAATTATATTCTTTATTACATTATTTTCCTTAAATATCATATCGAATATACAGCCTTTTGCAAAAAAAGCCCGTGAATCTTACGAAGTTCTTCAAAATATGTTTAAAAATATGGACAGCTTATACACAGAAATTTCCGAATTTTTTTCTTTTGATAAACAGAAATATACAATAGAAGAATTTTTTGGTGATATAAAAACATTTAAAGATGATTTTATGGTAAGTAAAGAAATCAAAAAATAAAGCTTGTATCATATTTATTTTTGATGTATATTTTTACAGCAAGCTCAAAAAGAAATAATAAAAATGAGAGAAACAGAAGAAAAACAAAGAAGAGCGAGAGAAGCGCGAGAAAAAGCAGAAGCAGAGAAAGCAGCTCGAGTAGCAAGGAAAATAGCACTTGTCGATATGAATGCACATGAAACTCAGGAAGGTGTTATGGATAGCTTAATGGAAGCTCTTCAAACTGGTTCCGCATTTAGTCGACCAGATCAACGTCGGAAACGTCAAACACGCGCTGCTGGTGGTAAGTTGTATAGGACTGCATACGCTTCAACGAAATCTACGAAGAAGGAGAAGTTGTTATTTGCTAAATTGTATCAATCGGGAGAACTTAAGCGATTTGCAATTAAACGAAATCAAAGCAATATTACGCGAAATGTCTCTCTTTCTCGTGATATGCTCACAATTTCAAAAAATTCTGGTTTCACACAATATGCAACACCAGAAGAAAATCAACATTTTTATAAACGTTTATTACTTGATCTTGTCACAAGAACGCCTAAACAAGATAAATTTTTATCTAGGATTAGTTCATTTAAGAGAAAAAAACAAAATGAAATCGCATCCAAGAAAATACGTATCGATCGATTAATATTTGAAGAAACTCCGAAAAGAGAAATTTCTATAAAAATATCTCGAAATTTCGATGATATTTCGAATTTATCAAATAATTCCGACCAATGTGTTGCATCTTACGGGTTTGTGATAGATGAGCTAAAAAAACATACACCGAAACATGTCAAATCGAATTTAGTTTCATCCTCTCCAAATCAAACGATTTCTATAGGTACAGCTGTAAAGCTTAGCCCAGTTAAACGAAGACAAGTTATAGTAAGTAAGAAACATAAAAGAAACAGTATAGTGCGGCGTGTTGTTAAGAATCGTAAACAAAGGCATTCGAGATTTAGCGATAATCGAAGAGCACGAAAGCTGTTCAGTTATTTGGGCAGTCCTATAGGCGAAAGTATTTCGCTGATCGAAAATCGTTCCCTTTTCCATGCATTCGAATCGGATAATAGAATATCGAAATCTATGGACAATATTGCAACTAAAATTGATAAAACTCCATTAAAATTGATTGAAAGAAAAAATTTAGACGATATCCTTTGTTGGAAAGATGAAAATAAAAATGATTTGTCTATACAATATTCGAACAGTCAGCTTTCATCTTTGAAATGTTTCTTTCAATGTCCGATCTTGAATTCGAACGGAAAAATGACTCAGCTGGACGAACTTACTTTTCAAATGACACAACCTATTACTATCGAATCTCGAATTAATAATAACCTCGATACTTTTCATCAGTTAAAATTGACAAATAACGCATCAAAAAATTGTTCAATATTTGCGCTCAAAAAGGACACGCTTTCGATATCGACTAAACAAGAATGCAATTTTATAATTACAACCGAAACTGAACAGATCGTTTCGATGAAGAAAAAACATCGGAAAAGAATTTGGAAATTTTGGTAGATTTGTCAAATGATTGCGTTGTTGTCGTAATTTTTTCAAATGTTACATAACTATAACTGTTTCATATTGTATTTTATTGTATTTATATAATTTTAATGACAAGACTGAATTTTGTTTCATTAATATTATTATATATTTTATTTTTTATTTTTTCTTTTTTTTTTTTTTGTTTTTTTTTTAT
>NW_006264083.1:121819-122087 GCF_000469605.1 Apis dorsata
TTTTTTATTTTCTCTTTTTATATATATTTATTTCTTTTTTATAATTCTTATTACATTGAATTTAAAAAAAAAAATGATTATTTTTCTCTCGTACTTCTTTTTCTTTTCTTCATCTTTTATTTTTGGAGAAATCATATTGCATCAATTATCGAAACAGTTTTTGTGAGTTATTTGAAACAGGAAAAGAAAAAAGAAATAAAATTAAAAGAAGAAGAAAAAGAAGAAGAAGAAGAAGAAGAAGAAGAAGAAGAAGAAGAAGAAGAAGAAG
>NW_006264083.1:122707-123811 GCF_000469605.1 Apis dorsata
CCGATACTCAAAATCGATTATCATATACGATATGTTTGATAATAACGAGAAAAGATCACAACGAAAACAAATTTAGTAAAAGAAATGAGATAGACTTGAGACAAGAGAAGAGGTATAAAAAAGTTATAAAAAGGGATTATTTCCAAAATAATACTTTGCTAACAAACATTGTTACAGAGAACTTATAAGCTCGGCATAATCCATGGAATAGCCTGTTTCCGTCCTAAATTCAAAACTGTGATGGATCGAGTGTTTGTTTTATCAATAAATGATAAATCGGTAAAAAAAAATACAAATAACTTGAAAAATATGTAAAAATTTTCGATATTAATTTATTCGGTATCAGTAGAAGAATGAGCTTTGATTTTTGCGAATTATGATTAATCTAGCAGTCTTCCTATTGTTATGGATAATATGTTTAGAGCAATTGTTTCGTAGATATACGTAACATGTATAATACAGTACTAAGCGTTTCAATGACAATGAAAAAAAAAACATTTAAAAATAATTCGACTAAATTTTCTATCAAATTTTCAACTTCTTGATTAATTTTTTATTTTTATTGAACTAATTCCGTTAATAGAAAACAGATTTTACGACTGTGAAATAATATTATGTAAATATGCATGCATATATATATATATATATATATATATACACAATATGCGTACAGTAGATCTTTTTCTCTGCGATAATCCAAAGACGGCTGATCTTAAGCACGGTGATGGATTAGCCTCGTTCGATTATATGAAAACGGTATCGGTAATCGAATCCTTGTGTTGTCGCGAAACCTTTCAAACCGTGCCAAATCAATGAAGCGTCGAAAAAAAAAGTGAATTATGCGATAATATTAAGCATTTGCATAAAATGTTTAAATGCGGACTGATTTGTAAAAATTCAAATAAATATGAAGATATATTTTGACGCTATATTAAAATACTGAAAGACCATTTATTTTTCGAATCTCGAGTTCGACAATTGTTTATATTGTATGTATTAACGTCGGATTTTAAAATAATTTGTATCTATATTGTGAATATGTGAACTTAGATAGTATCAATACATTGCGATCAATACAATCGTAACGCTTTTTTTTTTTTTTTT
>NW_006264083.1:123977-140923 GCF_000469605.1 Apis dorsata
TGATTGGTATTATTGTTCGAGCGACAATCAATATTACAAAACACGTTGCGTATATATATCTATGTGCATTGGCGTAACTGCCAATCAATTTTTTTAACAAAAATTGCTTACAAATAATAATAAATCAATAATAATAAAATGAAAATAAAATAAATCGATTAATAATATCAAATTGGATGGAATTGAATAAAAATGAATCAATTTGAATACATATTTATAATCGTTGTACGATTTAATTGCGATTATTTCTTCGGCTTTTCAATTGTCGCTTCAGCAACGACAGAGAAGCCTTGCAACGGCACATCGATAGTATATAGCATACATATGCGCATACGCACATGCGACGGTGCTCTCGAGCGCGCACACGCGTGCGCGTCATTATACTCGCGCACACCTGTGAGAGAATAGTTGAATCCATTTGCAAACAGACGAGGTCACATATATTCGTATGACGAGAAAAACCTATCTCTCGGTACACGCGTGTATCGGGCAAACGAGTGTACGGTCAACAAGCTAGTTGACGCGTAAACGACGTGCTTTTAGCGTCTCAATATTTTAGTGCATTAATCGTGGTACTGTTCGCAGTCATTTTTTTCTGATTTCCTAGCAGTCACATTTCGCTTGATTCATAACCGTACATTAAAACGGAATATTTACGTTAAAACGTGTTCGACAGTTTTGACATGTGAACACATAAGCATGCGACAATTCGCCTATTTATCCGGCGACATTTTAAATGTTTAAATATTTTAAATCGATGGCTTGCACTGTAATTTTATGTAAATTCATTATTGAGAAGAAAACATATGCATTTTCTGTCCAAATCACATCGAATAGTAAATTGTACAATATCGAATCAACTAAACGAACAATTGACGCTACAACAATTGACTGGATGCTCACTTTTCTCGTTTCGATCCATATCTCTGATTGCAGCAGCAATCTTTCGTTTGCACATCTACATTTATAATATATTAACTAAAAAATAGGGAAATATTGATATCGTGGATGAAACATTCTATTTGATTTCGAATAGTTTACCAATTGAATCGTATTATTATTTTCTGAAGGTGATACATATTGTTCGCTCGATAGAATGAAGAATATACAATGAACATACCTATCGTGTCAGGAGATATCGTCGAAAATGATACCCATAAACTACGTTTTATTAGGGTGAGTATCGCATTAAATTTTTTAAATATCCTTTTTATTTCTTAATTTTACTAATTGATTTACATTATTTGTTTTATTTACTAAATATATTACATTTTAATCGAATATATTTCGTATACGTTTACATGATACAATAAAATAAAAATATAATTAAAATTTCTTCATTAATATAAAATAATGAATTTAGAAAAAAAAGGAAACTTCAAAATATTTATACGTGTATAACGTTCAATAAATTTCACTGAATTAAAAATTCAAAAATATTATCTTGATAGAAAACGATATCTAAATTTTTTGCTTATATATATATATATATATAATTATTTTATCATAAATAGTAAAATATTTAATATATTTGTTCATTCAACATAACGCATTTATATGAATTTGATTCTACGTTATCTTTCAATCATCAATCCAATAACTACATTTTACTTGTGCTTTATAAAGTGATTTAAATATAATGACGCGCGTGCACGCGTGTATGTGTGTATGTAAAATATGTATTGTTTCTATATGCGCATGTGTGTACGTAATAATAAAAAATCCTCAAAAAATTACGATAGGTAATAACGAATTAAACAGACACAATTTGCAACTATTTATTTATAATATGTAATTCAAAAAATAAAATGCATAGCAAATAAAATTTTGATTTTCTTTATTTAGAAATTATAGAGTATTGATCTAAAATAGAATTATTTATTGCAAACATTTTGAAAAATTACATACAGAAAATTGCAATAAAGAAAATACATATATCTCATTAATTATTAATCTTATAAATTTTCTATAAAAATTTTTAGTAGAAATTTTTATACTTATTAAGTTGCAAGAAAATTATATAAAATTTAACAATCTTTTTGTTTCGTTGTATAAAATGTACACAATCAAACAGTCAATGTTAATATATGAAAAAAAATCATAACATAGATATGGAAATCAAGAGAACTGAAGAACTGAATTCAATTTGCTTTAAATAATAAATATATGCATAAAAATGTATGAAATATAAGGATTAGTAAAAATTCGTCAAGAGACGATCATTTCAAATTATAAAAAATTTATGAAAAATTTTATAAAACAGTCGAAAAATTGCTAAAATTATATTATATAATTTTATAGTATATTAAATATAGTATATTAAATAAATGTATTATAAATTGATAAATGTATGATAAATTGATTTACAACTCATCATAAAATTAATAAATTAATCTAACTCATAATAAAATCTCAGATTGTAAATTTCAAAATAATTCAATTATATTCAGATTTAAAAAAAAAAGCGCGAATAATTTTTTAAAACATTTATTAATGTTATAATTTAATAATATTAAAAAACGAAATAACCGATAGTGACCGAAAGAGAGCGTAGTCGGTCGGATTGTCACGAATCGAAGCGAAATTTGCCGAATGAGAAAAGAGATCCGATCAGTCATTAACTAGAATAAATTGTGGAAGGTGAAAAATTGGTGGATTATATTGTGCGCGTTATTCGTCTTTTGATTGATATCGAATCAATAGTGATTTTCTTGGTTAGTCTTTTCTTCTCTCGTGCTCTTTCTTATATATATATATCCCCTCTTATTTCTCTCATTAGTTCGTTTGATACTCCCTCCTTTGCGCGAGCAACACCGTTCGTCGGCTTGGGAATTCCGCTTTCTCATAGAAAAGAAATGCATCGCGGAAATATCGAATGCATCTATTTCTATAACATCTCATTCAGTTAAATTTTTAATTCTTTCGTATTGAATGTATTTGTTTACGCGAGTGAAATGTGAAGAGATACATTTGCTACTAATTTGTTTAGTGTTTTTTACTATGCAATTGATTATAGAAGGACATGGATTTATCGGTGTTCAATTAATCGGTATGCGTAATTGAGAAGCATCGATCATTTTGAACTATTCTTTGAGAAAGAATCTTGATTATTAGCATTCGTTAGTGTCCGTTATATTATCTATTTGTTTATATTAATTAGTGAATTAGCGAATAATCTTTTTCAAAATCAGAAAAACAGATAAAAATAAAAAATTTAAAGAACAGTACAATCTGTGATACAATATTATACGAAGAATAATCTATAAATTTATCAAATTCGGTTGTTTTTAATAATAACCAAAAACTCAAAACTATGCTGATTCTTCCAGATTTAAGATTGCAGGTAAATCAAAATCATTCATATATCGTTTTCTTATAATGCAATTTTTTTTTCTATCATAAATTTTAAAAAGTAAAAAGCTTATTTGTTAAATAATTAATTTATTTTCAAAAAAAAGATTATCATCAAAAATGAAAATATTATCTGCATAATCGATGAAAATAACAAAAATTAAAACAACAGAAGAGTACAAAATATAAAAATGAAATAATGAATAAAAATTGCATTTCCTGTTTCATAAGTATGAAAAGCTATAACATGCTTCAGATTCGATAGAATATACCTCGTCTACTGAACTCAAGTGGCGATACCCACGCGTAACGAAAAACCACTACAAAACTATAAAAACGTTAGCGTTTATTTCCTTTCGTTTCCTTGAACACTATTTAACCATAATTATTTCCAAGTAATTGAAGCGATATTGTAAATATATTTAAAATTTGTTAGGTAAATAATCTTTTAATATATGAAAATTAGATTTATAAAAATGTAGAGTGAATATCATAATATTTTGTATCTTTGTTCAAACTTGTTCTTTTTTTGATTTTCACGAAAAAAAAATAGAACATATTGGGAAAGCAATTATGTATAAAAAACTATTAAGATGGCAACAGTAAGATCTTCGACTATTTTTATTATTACATACATCTTATTCGATTTCTATCGCGATTTCTTATGATAAAAAACTAAACACAGAATAGCTAATTGATTAGAATGCTTTAAATAATAAATAATTTAAAAGATACTTAATATCATTGAATTAATAAATGAAATCGGTAGTCAAGTATGAAGCATGTCGACCTTAAAATTATATTTTTACGTAGCTGGCCGCACCCGGTAAGATAGAACGAACGTTATCCTTCTCCCCACCATCAATCAGTTTCTCCTTTCACCAAGAATTTTCGTTCCATGAAGTCGGTTGAAGAAGCTGTAAGGCATGGTATGCCATAAGATAAAGAAAAAATATTTTATAAATAAACATATTTCTTCATTTTTCGAATTGATATTATGATTTACTAAATTATTAGGAATAGAATAAATTAACATTAAACTAACATATGAAGAGAATAAGAATATATATAGAATGAGCAAAAAGAATAAAAAAAGATAGAATGAAAATAACACGTTATTCATTAAGGATTTTGTTTCGTTAAAGGTTTCGCAGAGAATGCTTTAATATACAAATTAGTCGTATTGTAGATTAAAATGTGTATAATCGTTTGCGTTTTATCGTATTATGGGACGAGTTATGAAATAAATAAAACTTAAATATGATCACAATCACAAGTATCAAGTATCATACATCGTATCTTGACTAAAATCTATATAATCTCTAATGAATTTTTTATGTAGATTGTTGCTTCTCGCTCGACGAAGTTTATTTTCTATTCTCAACAATGTACATGACATGAAATGACATGAAATAGTGATTGAAATAAATGATGTGATTACGAGATTAAATACTATGTTAATGAACTTATGCAACTCTTTCGGAAAATCATACCTTCTTCCAATCAACTTCGTTGAATAATTGTTGATCTTAATACCAGTATCCACTTGCACTACAAATTAAAATTGCATGTTCAATTGATTAGGGTTCCGATCCTAGAGTGGCTACATGTCGAGGAAAACTACAGAACAAACGAAGCAAATTGAATCAAGAGATTAATAAAGAGCTTCGATTGCGAGCCGGCGCAGAAAATCTTTTTAAGTAACTGTCTTTCATTCTTTTTATATATATTTTACTACTACTCAATTACATACAATTATACATTATTTTATATTTCAGAGCAACAACAAATAGGAAATTGAGAGAAACTGTTGCGTTGGAATTGAGTTTCGTTAATTCAAACTTGCAATTACTAAAGGAACAACTTGCCGAATTAAACAGTTCAGTTGAATTGTATCAAAATGGTGATAGGTTTGTGAAATGTTTTTATATTGATTCGACACAGCTTAAATTCACTTAACTTTATATTTGTATTTGTATATGTAACTTTATATATGTATATGTATATATGTATTTTTAGCGAAGAACCGGCAATGCCAATGATACCATTAGGTCTGAAAGAAACCAAAGATATAGACTTTCAGGATCCATTCAAGGTGAGTGTTTATATGAAAGTCATTCTCTTTCATTCAAGTGGTGGTATCTCTAAATTATTATCGCAGCAAATCTCTTCATTTTTTGATTTTACTACTTGATTATTGACAATTGTCTTATTGATCGATGGATTGACAATTTTCAAAAAATCTAAATCATTTTCTGGACCAATTTCTAAATATTCCCGTACACTCATTGTTGATCGTCGTTCGATTGTTGTATATCGATCGGGATTTTGTTTAGTTATCTCTTTATTATTAGAGAATATCGTAGATAATCTATTTAAACGTGGCATCATTATTATAAGCTTGCCGTTCGTCGTATTTCTTCGTGCCGTGCTGCCGTTTACTGATACTTCACAGGGTAAGGTCAATTGTAATATTTTCTCTTTTATAGTTACGCGCACGTAATCAGGATGCACATCTACATCTACGTAACAAGTGTCCAAGTATCTAAATTCATAATAATATTCGAGTATTAATTATTGATTAATCATATTAAATTATTACATACCTATATAGAGCAATCTCTAAAACAATGTGATCTCTATCTTCCTCTTCATTCAACTTGAAAGATATTTTTGGCTGATTAATGTTATAGGGTTTGCCTTTGGAATCAAATAATTTTAATTTATAAGTAGTTCGTGATTCAATTATTTGATTCTTTTTTTGATTTTTTTGTGTTTGTTTTCGCAAAAATCGTTCCGCAATAGCGATGCGTTCTTCCGGTGTATGACGACTAATTTGATTCCAAAATAATTCATTTTCCTTTTCTTCTTTGTCCTCTATTTGCTTATCCTCTTCATTTTCATTTTTTTCTTTATCTGCATCTTTCTATAAATAGATAATATATTAATATAATTAAATTATTATCTCTTCATGAAATCAAAAAAGATTTGCTTACTTGATTTTTCTGTGATTTTATTTGCTCGCGATAACTTAATAATTCAGCTTCTCTTTTTATCTTATGTTTCGTGCAACTTCTAACAATTTCTCCTTCGATTTCAGCATAATGTTGTAATGCTTTTATGCGATCCGATCTTTCGATCAGTGTTCCATCAAGCTCCTTTAATTGTACCAATGTCGCAATTACATATTCTCTATAACCTTGATAATCCGCACACGGATTTCCCATCAAAAACAGCTGTTCCAATTGTTCGTTATATCTGTGATACATTGAAATAATTATATTAATGCCTCTATAAATGGAGAGAGAGAAATGGATTTTTAACTTTAATCAGTTCATAAATCTTCATCACAAAAAGATAATTATTTCATCAAAAATCATCAATCATAATTAGTCAATTATAATTTAATACATTTTGGTAGCATGAACCAAAAATATGAGTGTTTTATATATTGCGTATTGCATATTTACGTATTTTCTGAGTCAAAATAAAAATTGTATATTTTATAATTACAATTGAA
Organism: Apis dorsata; assembly: GCF_000469605.1. Taxonomy (NCBI): domain Eukaryota; kingdom Metazoa; phylum Arthropoda; class Insecta; order Hymenoptera; family Apidae; genus Apis; species Apis dorsata. Next base: position 130,849 of record NW_006264083.1, read on the forward strand.
TGCAATTGACTATATAAACAAAACACGTTTTAATATATTCATGAATTGCCATCTGTCATATATCATATGCAGAAAATAGAATATGCTAGCAATGCGATACGATGTTTAGTATCGATTTAGTATCATTATACGGTAATGAGGATTAAAAATATGATTAATAGATAAAACATAACATGTAAAATCATCCAGCCAACTTTGATGAAGAAAATATGGTGTATAATATACAGATATTTTCCTGATCTTAAACATAATTAATTTAGAAAAAAAATTGAATTTTTTTTTATAAAAATATAAAAAAGTTTCAATGACTTGACATGATTTGACTGAATTTTGACATATTGTCATGAATTTTGATATGTTATCATTTTTCGATTAATTTTTTCTTGTAATTTAATTATATATATTTCAACAACAATACCTTAAACTTTTGATCCCTCGAAGATCACCAATAAAGTTAACAGTTAAATCCAATTTTTTCAAACTCTCAAGCCCTTCCAAATTTTCAATTACTTCTATATTATTCAAAGCTAAATTCAAATATTCTAACCTTTTCAATTTGCTTAGATTTTCAATTTTTGATATGAGATTATTCTGCAATAATAGAATCTTCATATGCCTGCATGTTTTGTCGATTAATTCGATCTTCACGATATTTTCTTGATGCAATGCGATCTCTTCAAGTGTTGAAATCTCGCCTTCATTATGTTCCGAACGCTTTCGTAATAAATCGAGCGTGATTCTCGACATTTTGTACATATAACGCGAATTCTCGTGGTCGCTAAGCAATATCGAACTCATCAAACAATGCAATTGTTTATTATTTTATTAATTTCTATTTTTTATTTCTATTTTATTTATATTTATCACACGTATTATGTAATGTATTATTACTTATTACTGTACTTATATATATTGCGTTACAGGATTTCATTCTCGAACATTATAGCGAAGATGGAGTAAATTATGAAGAGGCAATAGCAGATCTAATGGAGACTAGACAGGTGAGCTACCAATAGTTGAATTCCGACAAAATGGAATAAAATAAAAAAAAATAATTGAATTTTTCTTCTATTGTTTAAAGGCAACACGTACACCGACCAGAGATACTGCAGGTATTGCATTGTTGTTGCGGTATTACAATCAATTATACTTCGTTGAGCGAAGATTTTTTCCTCCTGATCGAAGTCTTGGCATCTATTTCGAATGGTTCGACTCGTTGACAGGAGTTCCGAGTTGCCAACGAACTGTCGCGTTTGAGAAGGCTTCAATTTTATTTAACGCTGCTGCTCTTTATACTCAATTGGCTGCGAAACAAGATCGTTTGTCCACACGAGGCTTAGATCAGGCGATTGATGCCTTTCTTCGAGCCGCTGGTACTTTTCGTTATATATACGAAAATTTTACCAATGCACCGAGTATGGATCTTGGACCGGATATGTTGGAGATGCTTGTTCAACTGATGCTGGTAATGACACGTTCATAGTTTTGTTACACACGTTTTGAATTCATCGCAAAATAAATGATTATAATCAAATGAATAGAATGCATTTCGAGTATTTTGTTTGACACGCATTTTATCATTCTCGTTTCAGGCCCAAGCGAGAGAATGTTTGTTCGAAAAACTAGAACTTCAATCAAAAGATGGAAGGAGTATTGATGTTTCATTGGATCTCGCGCAGGAAGCGTCACAGGTAGCGACCGTCAAAATTTTACTTACGCGTGAATCTAATACGCCTATATTTCGCTTAGATCCCCGAACCATTTTACCGAACGTATGACCTGCGTACGGTCATCAATTGCCTAGGTTGCGGCTGTCTACAGCGACGTCCATGGATTGATCTCGCGCGAACCAGTCCGTGACTACGTTCCAGAAACCTGGATTTCATTGATCTTGGTAAAACGCGAACATCACATGGCTCTCGCACATAAGCATCTTGCACTTGGATTGTTCGATCGATCAATTTCCGAATGGAGAGCGGAAACTAAGTTAGCGCTCGAACATATACAAAAGAGTGATGGTAAAACGCAATTGGATATAATCGTGCCACGAGAGGAAAATGAAAGGAAGTTATTAGGTGTGTTGCTAATTATTACCAATTTTTAGTTGATCTCTTTGTGCTCGATTTTATTTCTTTTTTATTCTACTCTATCCAATTCAATTGGATTCAATCTTTGATCTTAATCGATTTAAATGTTTCAGCGAAAGTACATCTCAGGGAAGCTTTAGTTTTACACGAAGAAAGTCAGAGATTGCAAAGAATGTGTAGAGATTTAAAAGCAAAGCAGGCGCTTGCCAAAGTTTTGAAAAGGATACAAGAATCAACAGTAGAGGATTATAATGGAATTAAAAATGAAGATGATTTTCGAGAATTGGATCCACCTGATATTATAGGTAAATGGAGAGATTGCATGAAGGAAAAGCAAGAGATATATATTCATTAACAACACGAATATCTATATTTTTATCACAGCATCCACAAAGTTCCAATTAAGCATAACTCATCCGGATTTTGGACAACATGGAGTCGAAGATCTTTTCAAATCATTAGGCCCAGTTGCCATATTTTCGGCAAAAAGACATTGGACTGCACCACGATTAATACAGCTTCAAAGAGGACCTGAAGGCGAAGGATTCGGTTTTAGTGTTCGAGGAGATTCTCCTGTAATAATAGCTGCAGTTGATCACAATTCTTTGGCCGATGTAAGTATATATATATATACATATATATAGGATGTATATATGTGATGATTAATATATTCTTGGAATATTTTTGAAATCAATTTTAAAAATTAAAATAAATTGTTATATAAAAATATAATTTAAAATTTAATAACATATTAAATACTATATAAGTTATATTCAATTCAGCTAAATGACTAGAAATTTTATAAATTTAATCTCTAAACTCTAAGGAAATCAGGATGTGCTTCATATATTACGATTTTAATAAAGATATTCCATGAATTGTATATAATTATAATAAAAAAATATATATTTTTTAAAATTTATTGAATTAAAAAGATATCAAGAATAAAAATATGCAATCCTTGAAGATAATTTTTTTTTTTACTTTGATGTATTTGCAAATTAAATTATAAGTAATTGAAGTTTTAATAACACGAAGCAAGATTAAAAAAAAATGAGATAGCTTTATCTCTATTACATTCCTATCTCATTTCACCATATTATAATGCTTATAATATGCAATAAATTACTTATAATTTAATAAATAAATTTCAACATTTTTATATTAATTTATATTTATTTTTCTAGAATCGATTTAGATTCACAAAGATATTCACAAATATATTAATAGATTATATTTTTAATTTTTATTTTATTTTATTGATTCTTTTTATTCTTTTTAAAGAATTCTGCATATTAAAAAGCTTTGTAATAAATTTATAATTGAATTATTTTTTTTCTTTAGTTGGGTGGTATGAAGGAAGGTGATTTTATAGTAGGAATTGGTGATAAAGATGTAAAGTGGTCATCACATGAACAAGTAGTTCGATTGATCAAGCAATCTGGCGATTTTATCAATTTAAAATTGGTCACACCTATGGATAGAAATTATTTGAAGGTAAAAAACTTAAAAGACAAAGATTCTGAATTATAATGATTAAGAAAAATGATTTATAACAATTAAAAATTTATTATCAATTTTAGAAACCAGGTAAAATTAACCAGCAGGATAAAGGAAGTGTTTCAGCGAGTAGTTCTTCTGGAATTTCTTCTGGTCAACCAAGTCCTGCTGGTTCCGTTACCACTGCTCATGTAATTAAGAAACTGCCGTGGAATCCATTTAAAAAGTCAGCCACGCAGCGTGATAGCAGGGACCTGACATTTGATAATGTAATTCTCAGATGACTCTTTAGACATCATGATATATGGCTGTTGTAATTGGAATTTTCGAACAAACTTTGAAAATAATATGAAAATATTTAATATTCATGTTTTAAGTTTCGACTTTCGTTGATAATTCTATTACGATTGATTTCAACATCGCAATTCTCGCGTTACAAAATTCGTACCTTTTTCAACAATTATATGATTCTTCCTATATTCTTCCAAGAAATATATATAATATACATACACACATAAAATATAAATTATAAACATATTGTATATGAACAAAAATTTATCGTTTGTTATATCAAAATACAATAATATTCAAATAAATAATAAAAATATTGAACATACATTTACAAATGTATGCATATATGTTACATACTAATTATATTTTGTTCACAAAAAAAAAAAATAATTCATTATATTACCTTTTTTTTTTATAATTATCTTATAATATAGATTCTACTAAAAAAATTAAGTTAATCATAGTAATTATTTTATAATTTAACAAAAATATAAATTCTGATAAAGCTTCAAAATAAATTAACTTTAGATAAAATTTTTTCGTATATATATTAATCGAACAACTTGAAAAATAATAAAATTGATGTAAAATAAGCGTAAAATATATAAGTTAAAAATGAATAGAAAGCCACAATTCCGAATAGAATCAAATCACGATTTTCACCAAATCAAGAAATCAAATAGTACACAATTGATTATGTAAGTAAGCGAAAAAAAACTTCATATAATATGCAATTATAATTAATCATTAAATAAATATTGAAATTATTGAAACAATCTTTTTCTTAAAAGACTCAAATTGATGAAAAAAAAGTAAAAAAAAATAGAATATAAAAAAATTATAAAATGTTAACCATAAAACGATTTAATAATAATTATCGATTATAATTCCAATAACTCTATTCCGGATCTATTTTACCAAATCTTCTTTTGTCATTGAAATGTTGCTTTCAATTTGATGATATAAATTTCTTAATGTTTTATCGCATAACATAGTTTCGATATTTAACAATTCGATCGAAAGAAGATTTATGGTGAAAGTAAAACATAAAATTATGAAAAAGAAGTGAATTCTCAATTACATAGTAAATAGTAGACATTTGTAAATAAAAATTTAAATTTAAAAAAGTTCTGATTGTCCAAAAAATAAATGCATCTAAAATCATTTTATTGTAATTTCAAAAATAGCAAACAATTATGTTTCAATTTGATTTTTCAATAATTTTTTTAAAAGATTATAAGTATTTTTCTTTTTTTTTTTTAAAGATTATAAATATTTTTCGTATATATGTCAAATCTTTTAATTATTCAGAAATAAAATTAAACTAAAAAGAAAAAAAGAATAAAATTGAAAAGAAGAAAAAGAATAGGATGATAAAAACGGGAAAAGTAGAAGAAGCAGTAAGAATAATGCATGATCTTAAATTGATTGTACAGATAACTAAGCGAATCATTTCAATCCAAGTCAATCAAAAAAGATTTTTTTCTGGAACATATTTTTTGATGCGAATCATAATTTGATCGAAAAATTTGATGAAATTGTGTATATAATTATAAAAATACAATCACTTAATTATACCGTAATTAATTTTTAATTAATTCTAATAATATCACAAATAAAAAAATAGAATATAATATTTCAATTTTACAGATATTTATATAATTTTATATAATTTTCATTAATGTATGTCTTTTTATTGTATTTGTGACGAAATCAAATTTCATTAAGAATGTGTGTCTAGAAATAAATGAAATTTGTGTAATTATTTACTTTTAATTAACAAAAAACATCAATATGATATTAAATAAAAAATTCAAAAATAAAAAGCGCAGTGAAGAAATATAAGAATAGTTTTCTCGCAAATAAATCAATGTTGAACTTTCTCCTTGATGAACTATCAAATGGCGTAAGAATTTGTCGAGTCTTATAATCATTGGTAGCTCGGTTAAAATTCGAACGAACAAAACGAGGACGCGGGATCAGAGAAAGGGTAAAAAAGTGAAGGGAAAGGAGGAAGAGGAGAAGGAGTAAGAGTAGGAGTAGAAGTAACATTAGTATGTAGCAGCTGCAGTAACAACATAACGAGAACAAGAAGGAGGTTGAGAAGCAAGAAAAAAAAAATAAAAAGAAAAAGAGAAAGAGAGGGGAACTAAAAACACGAATCTATTCATGAAGAAAGTGCTATTCTGATACTCATCTGCTAGTTCTTTCGTACATCGATGATGGCCAAGTTAAAAGAAGAGAATTACGGATGTGCATTAAGCGAAGCCACGAAAACGATCGCTCGTTTTGAACTTCGTGAAGACGATGCTACTAGGGAAGAAGCACTGAAACAATTCAGACACTGGATCCAAAAGCATCCAAATATCAAACATTGTAGAACAGATGCAGCCTTTCTTCTCAGATTTCTCAGAACCAAGAAATTCAGTGTACCGATGGCAGAAGAAATGCTCGAACGTTACCTGACTATTAGACAAATGTATCCAAACTGGTTTCAAAATCTCGACATTGAAGATAGAGATATCGAAGCTATAATAGATGCTGGTTATCTGATACCATTGATGGAACGTGATCGTCACGGTCGACGAGTGATTCTTTCTTGCGCTGGTAAGTAATATTCGTTTCTAAGCTCCGTTCTAAATGTTAATTCCAAGTCCGAAATTATTTTTCTATTTTCTTTTCCTTCTCCATTTCATTCATTCTTCTTCTTTTATTTCTTCTCGTTACACATTTATTATATATTTCGCATGATAAAAAATATATTTTTTTTCATAGGACGCTTTGATCCGTACAAATATACATCTGCTCAAATGGCTCGAGCTCACAGCCTCGTCGTGGAAGCTTTAATGGATGATGAAGAAAATCAAGTGCGTGGATATACACACATTAATGATGAATCTGGATTAACAATGGGTCATCTTAGTGCTTGGTCTCTAACGGATATTCGTAATATGTTACGATGTATTCAAAATAGTACACCCATGAGACACAAAGAAACGCATTTTGTTAATATTCCAACTTGTGCAATCAAGATCATCGAGTTTGGCATTTCTCTTCTCAACGATAAATTAAAAAGTCGAATTTTGGTATGTAAACATATGATTGAATTCTTTCAAGTTTGTTAATTTCATTATATTTTCAATTAAGGTACATAAGAGTTTGGATGAATTAAAAAATGCTATTGATCCAAGTATTTTACCTAAAGAATATGGAGGAGAAATTCCACTCTCTGAGATGATTGGTATATACACATATTTAATTATCATTATTTAATTATTAATTTGATATTAATCATTTAATTAAAAGATGCGTTTCGGTATTAGTGTTAATTTTAATTTTGTTTTCCAGCTAATTTCAAAAAAACTTTGAAGGAACAAAGGAATCGAATAAAAGATCTCGATGATATGTATATTGAAATTTCATCGACAGATTGTCAGTATGTTTCAAACAATGATTTGTGTGGTATATCTGGTTTTTTCCGTAAATTAGAAGTTGATTGACAATTTTTTTTTCTCATTAAAAAATCATTCCCTTTTTCATTATTTCACGTTCAACTGAAACTTGAAGTTATTTGTGCGCGCCTAGATAAATACCTTTTATTTTATGTTCAGATCAAGAACTCTCCTGCCGGTGGTATTAGTTACCTATTGATCGTTTCAATTTACATACAATATAGCATTCGTAATATATGACATATATTGTACATCCTTTAAAAAAATAATTTTATATATTTTCGACGCAGAAGTAGTAAGATAACAAATATCGATGCGTGAATCGAACAAGATGCACAAGTTGCAATTATGAAACAATGTATACTCAAAAAATATATATCGAAAAAAAAGCATTTTACATTCGATTTCGAATGAAAATTTTTTTTACAATTATATAATATAACTTAATTTAAAGATTGAAATATTTCAGTGACACATGTAACATATATTAAAATATATATTGTATCAATACTCTGTTTTCCCTTGTTCCCTTTCATTTTATTTTTATTAAGCTTCGTTAACATTTACAAGCTCGCAATCGTACAGAATTTCTTTTAAAAATTCTGTACTCGCAGGCGCTGTGGTGTAGAGATTTCCTGTAATATACACAACGGTGCCATGACCGTTTTGAACTGTTCAATCATGTGAAATTGATAAATCTTCGATAAATAATGGAGTTTATAATTACAATTAAATAAAACATTATATAGCTTATGCTTACTTACCCAAAAAATTCTTTGCATTATTATCGTATAAAATAATTTTACAATTGTTTCTATGTAATATTTTAAATCCTAAACATCGAAATCGCTCATCCGTTTTATAAAGAGTATTATTTTTTTGTAAATTTAAATGTGGTTGTCCACTAAATGGATTGATGAAATCTGCCCAATAACCCATTCTCCTTAATTTTGCACAAATATCTGAAGCTGCTAATACAAACTATAAATAAAAGGAAAAACATACTTTGCCAAACATATGAAATGATCGACAGTTTATGATTAAAATATAAGCAATATTCTTTACATTTTACATACTCACATATTTAGCTAATTTCTCAGTTTCTATTTCTTTGTTCCATTTCATAACTTTAAAATTAATTGATTGACTGATAGTAATTATAGTAAGTTGTGGAGAACCAACATCTAAACATCCAGGAAATAATTCCTCTATACCTTTTCTCAACAGTAAAGGGCATTCTTGTGCAACACAATGAAGCATTGAATGTTGAGTCCCTTTCAAACGATTTGATCGAGGAACAGATTTTTCTTTAGAATCATCTATCGATATCTGTTTATCATTGTCATGAAAGTCAACTAATTGCGTTCTAACTTGAATAGTTGTGGTTACATCTGACCAACCAGGGCCAATGCTTCCCGGTAAATAAAATCTGAATCCTCTAGGTGTTAAAAGCTCCCAATTAGAATTTATTCCAAGCATAGCACCATCCACATCTAAAAAAAAAACAATAAATATAATAAAAGACAAATTTTTTAAAATAAACAAATTTAAACTTTAACAATAATATTTACCATTCAAGTTTTCACTATTTGCTTGAACGATTTTATATGAGTTTGTGCTTTTATTGCTACGTCGAGAATAGCAACCCTTTGATAATATATTAAACAGAATTGTGGTATTATTTTTCTTGACATATTTTACGCAAAGCATCTGAAAAAAATGACATCATGTAGGTTATGTTTTATATATTCTTTTTTATATATGAATAATCAGTAAATAATTACTATTGAATTGCTTACAACTGAGCTGCGATTAAATTAGTTTCATGGAAAAAATATAAACGTTACTGTTAAGTCACGATTCACATGCTGAATTAAAAATTTCTTTTTCCAAGATATCGTTTTATGATTCAATTATCTAACCTTACGTAGAGAATTAGTCGTTTTGATCACTCGTATCCAACTATGCAACGATATCAAGCGCAATATTCTTCGCGCATCAATCAGATTTAACGAAAAGAAATAGACATTTCATCACTAGATGGCATAATATGTTATGTTCATCTTTTTTAATTTTAACCACAGCATAGGAGTCTTATAGGAGATATAATATATATATACATATATATATATATATATATACATATAAAGACTCTTATATCTAGTCTGTAATAAGATTTCTATATCTAATCTGTGATTATAGATTGCTCAAACAAGATTACCTACAATCAATATAGTAATTTATCAGTGTTAAAAATACAGATTCGATTATTATTGATTGTACATAATATACGTTATTAAAATCCTACATGAAAAAAAGAATTGAACTTCTTCGTATTGAATTTCCGATGTACTGATTTAAAGATCAACTATAATGTTAATAGTGTCATTAATTTTATCTAACGTGTGTGATCAAGTTAATTAAAAATAAAGTGTAAATAAACAACATAATTCTTTGAAATATTTTAAGAGAGTACGAATGTTTTAATCGCTTTAACGCTACATTGCTTTGTCGTTTTTAACCTAAATCGAGATGGCTGACTCAGAACAAGATTTCGGAGATCGTGGAGATAATGACAATTTAAAAACTGATAAATTATTTATCTTAAAGAAATGGAATGCTGTAGCTATGTGGAGTTGGGATGTGGAATGTGACACTTGTGCAATTTGTCGAGTTCAAGTAATGGGTAAGTTGTGCATACATGCGCGCATCATCATATATATATATATATATATAATAAAAAAG
>NW_006264083.1:140929-145778 GCF_000469605.1 Apis dorsata
TATATATAAACTTATAGGTTAGGTTGTTCGTTGCACATTTTTAAAGCATTTTAAAAATCGAAACAATACTGTAATATTAATACGCAGTATTAATAATATACTATTAAATTTTTTTTATAATTAAATTTATTTTATATTTATTTATTAATATTTATGATAACATATTTAATAAATATTATATATATATAATATTATATATATATAATATATATATAAAATAATGAATACATCATAAATAAAAAAATAACATTAACAATAAAAATTCAAAAGGAAAAAAGAAAAAGAAAAATATTTTGTTAAATGTTGTACTTCAATAATTTAGAAACTTATATGTAAATTTAACATAAATATTATTAATAGCAATAATGATATTTAGTAATAACAATAATATATATATAAAATATATATATAGTTATATATAGTTATAAATTTTGTATATAAAATATATATAGTTATAAATTTTGTATTGAGTAAGTTTTTTCTTCAAAGTTTGGCAAGTACCTTATGCCCAAGCAACACACAATAAAAATATTCGTCAGATAAATAGAAATGACGATAAAAAATTAAAGTATAAAATCAAATGTCATTATATGGCAAAAAAAGGTAAATTAGCATATGAAACAAAATTTCTTTCGATGGAACACATATTACTCTCAACATAATATCATCAAAAATTGTACGTAAATTTGCAAAATAGTAATATTTCGACGTTTTTTCTTCTTATCTTGCCCTAATTTTAAGATTCGGAATGATATAAAGGCAGTTTTATTTAATATTGAGAACAATATGCATCTGCGCAAGAAAGAAAAAAACAATTGAAAAGAAGAAAAGGTGAGATAATAGGATTAAAGAGTAAATAGTATATATATATGAGATGAATCAAGATGAGATGCGACAATCGAAATTCAATCTAGATATATTATCGGAAATTAGAATAAAAACTAAAAATTAAAAGCGCACATTTGTAAAAAACAACTACATATACAAATACATATTAAAGATTTATAAGAAAATCATTTCTTAAAGTATATACAGTTCACATATAAGAGATTCAATGAATCGTGCGCGATCATGCATATGTTCCCTTCGTTTGTTGATCATATATATATATATATTTTTTTTTTTTTTTACTAATTAGTTACATTAATTTTGGTAATGGAAAAATAAACGCAATTATTTTTATCTCTATTTTTTAACTATATGTATATCTTATGATTTAATTCGTTAATAAATGATGCAGTTGTTCATTGACGTAAATCGGTAACTGTATAAATACGACGGTTACATCCATAAAGATGTATAAGAATTATACATATATACGACCGTCGCGTTAAAATTTTATTGTCGCTGCTTGTATAAAAGGAAGAAATTCGTTTTTTTCCTTTAAATGCTGGTTATACATATTTTTTTAAGTACAACATATCAGCATATATATCAGCGAATTTATGCACACAAATTATGTGTATTAATTAAATAATTCATACTTGCTGTTAACCTACTCATATACCTTTAATAAAAGTACTAATTTGAGGTAGACCCTAAAATGAAAGAAGAAAAGTAATGGTTACGTATAATATCTAATCAACGGATCATTTTCTTTGTTGAGCTTGTATTCGCGATTATATCGCTAATTATAAACAAATATAGCTCATAAGTACAGAAAATTGAATATCCGAAACTCTCTTTATTGTTCTCTGATCTATTGCTCTATTATTTTCTTTTGTACGTTTTTTTCCTTGTTATTTGATTTATCATGTTTTCTGCTTTAATTTTCTTTTCACTAAGATAAAACGCAATAATAGAAATTTCGTCGATCAAGAACTTATTGCTATGATCAATGTAATCAATCATTACATATGTAAAGATCGATATGATTATAATAAAGAGAGAATCAGAAAAAAAATAAAAAGACGATCCGGAAGACTATTATTAAATCTGTTCGTTCTGATCGACAGAATGAACTATAATACATATTCGTTCGTTTGATAAAACGAAACGTAATTGATCGTTGATCGAATAGATTGATTAACTAATTATCAAAAAGAAAAGATATAAAGCAAGAAAATGATAGGAACGATTAACCAGCATTAAATGGTTATTGGCATCGGTTTTAAATTGGCGATCGCACTCGTTCTTCTCACCGGTCCAGCGAATCTTCTTTCGATTTCTTCGAGAGATCGTCCTCGTGTTTCTGGTACGCAAATAATTACAAAAATGAATGCTACTGCTACGAGCGTACCGAACAACCAAAAAGTTCCATATGGGCCGATATGGGAAACCAAATCTTCGTAAGTTTTCGTAACGACGAATGTACAGGACCAATTGAAAGCTGTTGCAACACTGGCAGCCGTACCACGTATCTTAACTGGTAAAATTTCGCCCATCATTAACCATGGGATCGGACCAAAACCAAATGAGAATCCGATCACATAAACGATCAGACTCATTAGTGGAATCCAACCAAATGCAGTAACATCCATTAATTCTTTCACATAGAAAAAAGTACCGAATGTGAATAAAGTTATACACATTAGTATACTACTTATATAAAGCAACATTTTTCGACCTAATCTATCTATGATCATTGCTGCAACGAACGTTGAAATGAAATTTACAAGACCTACGATGATGGTGGAAAGATTTTCATCTATAGTACTTCCAGCGTCCTGAAGAAAATATAATTGAAAAAATCCGAAAATTAAACTTTGATTTTTCATTAATTTGCAAATAGATATGGTAAAAATTATAGAATGCGATATACCTTGAAAATTTGAACTGTGTAAAATATGACCGCATTGATTCCTGAAAACTGTTGAAAGAACATTAAGCCAAGCGAAATAAAAACCGGTTTTATATGATTTTTCCTGAAAAGTTCTATGAAAGCACCCTCTGTAGCGATACGTTCACTTTCGATATGCATTTTTTGAATGGAATCTAATTCCTCGCTAATATCGGCAGTTTTGCCCCGCAACCATTGCAACGATTTTCGTGCCTCTTTTATTTTCCCTTTCGAAATATACCATCTTGGCGTTTCAGGAATTAGGAACATCAGAATCAAAAATATTATTGGTATACAGGCACCTAGTAATGCAAGATTTCGCCAAGCTAGATACATTCCAGCTGTGAAGCACATTAAGATCCCTGAAGAGACCGAAGAAAAAAAAGAAAAGAAAACTTATTAAGTTTTGTTTGACATGAATAATGATTGATATAAAATATAATTCGATAAACTTACCTGAATTACCAAAGACGGTTGGTAAGAGACCAAGTGAGCCACGTACTTCTGGTTGTATAGATTCTCCAAGATAAACTGGCAAGGAAAGAGAAGCAATACCGACACAGAAACCGCATATACTACGGCCAACCAATATCATCGCAACATTTGTTGCTAGTGCGATAAATAGCCAGCCTGAAAGATATTATTTTTTTTTAATTATAATTAAAATATATAATATAATATATTAATATAATAACATTATATTAATATTGAATTGATTTCACAATCTAGGATTGTCATGCATATTATCATGAATAGAATGAGTAAAACACAATTATCTGTTGCATAATTATAATAAAAATGCAAACATACCTGCAAGAAACGGTAAAGCAGTGCTTAGAATAGTGTTTCTTCTACCAATATATTCAATACATGGACCACCGATTATGCCTCCAATAAGAGCGCTCAGTGGCATGATCGATCCTATCCACATAGCCTGAAACGAAAATTTCATACGATTACTTCTCAATCATTTCGTTTTAAAATTTCGAGCTACGATTTTCTTGTTAAAAATATATAAGCAAATTATATTATGTCTTCCCGCTTTTGATGTTCAAAGATTAGTGGATGCGCTGATCTTAAATACAATTATACATCCGAAGAATAAAAAAAATGTAAAGGAAAAAAGGAAGATAGAAAAGAAAAAAAAGAAAGGAAGGAAGCAAGCAAGCAAGAAAGAAAAAAAGGAAATGTTAATATGCTTATACAGACCTCGATTTTTGTAAGTTGGAATTGGTAGGGAAGACGAGGGACATTGACTTGAATCCAGAAGTAGGTACTTGTACAAAGATCTGTTCCTGTCGAGTAAATCTCCAGGTGGCATATCGTCAAATAATTGAAGGTTATGGTAAATCGCGATTAATCGCGATAAATTGCGGTAAAAGACTCGTGTCGTAACAATGTACGGATATAATTGCATCGATCATGAACGAACCAATTACCAATCGAGGTTGGACAAGACACGTCGATAGCATAGCTATTAACAATCGGGGTCGAATGAAAAATGTGTTTCGAATCTATATCGTATTGACGCACTCGATGGGTTAAAGACTTAATCATTTATTGACCCTTCCTTCATATTACCGATTTGACAATGCATCGCGTCATGCGTTGTTATTTGAATGTAAATATGCGAATCGATCGCAAGAATTTACGGTGAATCGGTCGTTCGAGGAGGAAGTCTCGCGTAATCGGAATACGTTTGAAAACAAACGTGCCTTGTTACGAATCGTTTGACCTTCGGTTGGTTTTCGGTTTTGATAAGAAGAGAATCCAGATAACATTGTCTTTCGTTTCACCGAAATACTCAAGATTATCCGACATTCTTGCGAAGCACGTTTGTTTGAAAACAATTTTATTCATGATAGAGAAAAACAATCTTTTTTTCTTTTTACATATCCACTTTTGCACTTTTTTACTTACCATATCCATAGTTACTTCGAATGTGGCTGTCGTGTTATCTCGCATCGAAACTAAAGCAGGGGACGTGTAGGAAGTGGAGTAACCGATCATCAAAGAGGACATTGACACCGCTAAAGCAGCTAACAGCTAAGAATATTAAAAAAAAAAAAA
>NW_006264083.1:145910-156068 GCF_000469605.1 Apis dorsata
ATTAGAAATCAAAATTGTTATAAATGGCCAAAATTCGAGAATCATAATACTTGTGATGTTTATGAAGCGAAGTCAATTAAATAAGATCTGGTAAAAATCTCGACCGATATTCAATACGAAACAAAGGTCGAACAGTGATAATATACAATAATAAAAAGAATGAATGAAGGACGAAAAGAAGAGAGTGGTTATACACTTAAGATCATATGAATAAAATGAAGCATCAATTTCTATATAAAGTACACAATGCCGTTGTCGATACCTGAGAAGGGGTGCATTTAGCAACTGGCGCGTTGCCCGGTAATTCGATGTCCACATGAGTATCAGCTCGCATAAAAATCTTCATGATCGATAAGAATATAGGAACAAGATGAAAATTGATCGAAGAAGAGATATAGAAATAACAGGCGAAAGCTTCACGTTGTAACGCCAAAGAGATGAAAAACAATTCTACGATCGTAGCACGATTTTCGCCTATACGTTAACCGCTCGATTTTTGTTTCGAATCACGATATGTATAACGAACTAAACGAATACACCGTTCGAACGCGCGTGCGCACCGATCAATATCGATTTAATTTTATTTGATACACCAAATCAAATCGTTTCTTAATTAGAAATTCAAAATTTTTCGATTTCAATACGCGTATTTATCGATTATTTGCTTTCACCGTATTATTAATTTCGCGTCCTTCTTATATCAAATGTTATTTCTAATGCTATAGTTGTTATTATTCTTTTTCTTCTTTTTCTTGCTGGTACCAATTTTGATGATATTACTATCGATATCGATATTTTCGTTGTCAACGTTGTCGTTGTTATTTTATCGTGATTTTGTCGCCAATTGGTTTTGTTAACGTTAACAACGTTCCCGTAAGATTAAAACGCTATTGGCACTTGTGGACCGACGGGTGGTTCCCTGTTTATATAGGGAAACGATGCTGGGGGGCCGCGACTATCCCTTCTCTTGTCATTGCGAAGATCCATCGTCCGCGAATCGGACGATTATACGTATAAACGTATATATGCGCGCGACTTTGCGTACGCGGGGTTCTACGCGTAAACGTAACTTGTGCCATTACTGGACGACATATAGTTAATTTCGAGAGACCGTTTAGTACAGAAAGCAATAAGAAAGAGAATGGATGAAAAGAGTTATCGGGAGGAAAACTTTTTCCTTTCAAAGTTGATTATAAATAAATCATATTTTCTTATATTTAAATTGCAATTGAAAAAAATATTTAAAAAGTCTGTATTTTCGAAAAATAGTCGCTTGTCTTCGCGACAGAATCGCGTTGTTATATGATCAACCGATCTTACCGCTCGCGACCTTCTTTCGCGTTGCGTAATGTTCTGTTGAAGCATGACACGCATTGCTCTTCTTTTTCTTATTCATGATCAAAGAAATATTGCCATTTTTCGTTTCGTTTCGTTTCATTATTTTCCGTTTCATAAACTTAAGAAGATGAATTCGTTATGCTTTTTTTTTTTTATGATTGACACGATAGAATGTATAGTAAACACTTGTACAATTTTGAATATATCATTTCTTCGCTGTAACGACAATATAAAACAAAAATCATGATTTCTAAATTTTTCTTTATAATAACATATAAAAATAATAATTTTAATTTAAAAGTATTTGAAAAACTCTTCATTAAATTTTAAATTAAATTTAAATATTTTAAATTAACGTTCTAAAACGTAAAAGGCTACAAGTTTTGAATTATATAATTATTTCAACAAATTGAAGTACACAATTGAATGGCACATTTGTAAACTTCAACTTGAACTTCCCATCGCTATATCCATTCGCATTCATGTTTGTAATGATAGAGATTATTATTAGAGAATCAAAAAAAAATCAATGATAGAATTCGTGACTATCTATCATTCAATTTTAATTCTTTCGTGTCATTTATCATTATTAATTATTTAATATGGTTCACAAACATCTCGAGTCTATACGTCAATGATGTACGTGGAAGAAAATTAAGTCGTTAGTTATTATCAGAAGCATATACAAGGTCAGTATAGTTGAGTACAAATGTATATGCACGCATGTAATGCATACATTCGTCTTTTATTTTTCGCAATTGTTTCTTTCGATGAATCGACCACAAAACAAGCGAGAGATCAACATTTCCATTCTCCGTTTTTGCACCTGCTCCATTTTTGCATTCTTCTTCACTCACATGCCCTTCTCATAGATAGATATATTTCTTCTCATCTCATCCCATATTTTCCTCATTTACTCTTCAGTCCAATTTAGGTTACGTTTATATTATCCGATGCGACAATGAACGTCACGACTCAGACAAATATTCTCGCATGTAATCAGATGAAAATATTATACATATATCCATCTTCAATCCAATCGGTACAAGTTAATTTATACTCGTTCAGATGCGATGTATTATAAAATAATTTATTACGATGAATTTTCTTGGAAAAAATCAAATTCATATAGTATATTAGATGTTTTGTTTAATCGACAAATATCTATCATTACTATCAATAACAATATTTCGTTGAATAAACATTTGACAACAGATTAGCATATATAATATATACTATAGAGGACTCAATATATATATTTTCATATTATTTCTTCTTGTATTATAATTATATTATTTAATATTTAATATAATATAATTATATTATATAATATTTTAATTATA
This sequence comes from Apis dorsata, assembly GCF_000469605.1. Lineage (NCBI taxonomy): Eukaryota > Metazoa > Arthropoda > Insecta > Hymenoptera > Apidae > Apis > Apis dorsata. The sequence goes on from NW_006264083.1 coordinate 148,592, forward strand.
TTATATAATAAATATTTTATATTTAATACTTCAATAATTTTCAAATTTCTTTGGTCAATTTGCCGATTAATTTTAGTTCTTCACTAATGTTAATGAATTTGAAATAAGTTAGAATATAATTTAAAATAATTTAATTTAGAATAGAATAGATTCTAGAGATCAAAACAAGAATTGATACGAAAATGTCGATTGAAATATTTATTAACTGTTGAATTATTTATTAAATTATAAGTAATTTAAATTTTTGTTAAATAAAACGAGGCAGAAACAGAACAAGACAGCAATAATAAAGATAGAAAATAGAGTATTATTTTATTTAAAACGAGCTTAGTTATTTATAAGTTATTTATAATTTAATAAATAAATCTCAATTGATATTTTTGTATATCAATCATTATATTTGTTTCAAAGAATTAGAATTCTAAAATTCAAAAAGTATCTCATAAATATATGTATTAACATCTTGTATATAATTATGTCAAGAAAAGAAGAAAATCTTAAAAAAAATTATTTTCAAAGGAAGTAAATTTAGGAAGTAAATTTTCGATGAATTTACTCATTTTATGTATGTATATATATTATTATTCGCTCTTAATAATTGCATATTGATTATATCATGAATGCATGTGTACAGATAAAATTCAATGATAATATTATAAAAATCAATAAAAATTTTTTGCAAATAATTTAAAATCTAAAACCACTTATAAAAAAATCGAAATAAAAGTTTATTAAAATCATTTTTTTTACAATATATTTCAAATTCATTAAAATTCATTAAAATTCATTCACAAAAATCAATGAGAAAAAATAATCAGCAAGTTGACAATTATAATATTAACATAATATTTTATATTATTTTTTATATAATATTATATAATATTATTAATATGATTATTATATAATAATTATATATTATTTTTTATTATAATTATAATTATAATATATATTATATATATATATTACATACATATATTACATACATATATATATGTGATAATTATAAATATTATATTAAATAAAATGAGAATAATTGAAAATTATAAAAAAATTTTTATTTTGTCAGTTTCTTATTATTCAAAATTCATATAATTTCAAAAAAGAAGTCATAAATGAAAAAAATATAATAAAAATATAAAAGATAACATAATAACAATCACACTCTAATCAAATATCTTAAAATAAAATCAGATTCTAACTTCAGAAAATGATCTTGTATGCGTATATGTACTATTGTGTAGTATATAATATATTTGACAAATATCTTATGTTATTGGAATCGAATAGTATAAATATTATATTAAAGAAATATCGTCATGTCTGAGTCGTATTATTTAATGTCGGATCCGAACAGATAATATATATAAACATAAGTTCAGTTTGCTCTTAGTTGGGCATTATTCAATTGCAACTGAAGATATTAATTATGAAAATGCGATTAAAGTGAAATTTTGCGATAAATTACGAACTACGTTTAATCAATGTTTTGAACATATTGAGTTTCATAAAATATTTAAATATGAACTAAAAATTTATCTATCTTTTGATTGAAAATCGATTGATTTAAGATCGCATTTTTTTTTGTATGCTTTCATAATATTATATCATTGAAGATGTTATTGTCGCGTATTGTTGTTTGCGTAACGATAATAAATACATGTACATACATGTGCACACGCGCGCAACATGGATGTCGTAAAGACGAAGATCACGTTGCCCTCAAGTTTAGCTCAAACGACAGGGCGGAGAGGCACGCATGGCATTTGATTCACGCGAGAAAGAAAAGCATCGAGGGCAAGAAGCTTCGGGATCTGCTGCATCGCGCAATCATCACGCAAGATTCCCTTGAATCACGAAACTTTCGATTTTATCGATTTGATGACAATTATCGATAATATCATTTCCAACTTCAAATATTCAAATATTCAAATATTTCGTTTCAAGTTTTGATTCTCGCAAAATGAGAAAGAAAATAAATTAAATGCTTAAAAAGATGTTTTCTCGGATTATCCTTGAAATTTCTACGCGAACAAAAACGAACAAAGTATAACTTTGTTTTTTCACTTGAATTGAAAAATATAAACACGATTTCACAATGTTACTCATGATATTTTTTTATACGCATATATGGTTAATTATATATAATGTATATATGTATATATGTATAATGTATATGTATATATGTATAATGTATAATGTATATATGTATATAATATAATTAACGAAATGATTAGAAAAAAGAAAATGAATTACCTGCATACTATAGCGCATAGGTGATCGTTTTACTTCTTTGAACTGTGTATGCAAAACATCGTCCGAGTCCTTGGCCGGTTTTATATTTTGCGAACTCATAGTTTGCTTGGTGTTTTCGACCCCCATATACGGAGGTTCGCCGACCAATAATGGATCGATTTGCTTGTAATCGTGATCAGAACCCTTGTCAAGAGGATCGTATATGTGAGACCCGTTTAGAGTCTTTTGATGATTGTTCCTTAAATTCTGTGCATAGTAATGGTTAGCAATGACAATATTGCTAGAAGGAATCACTTTTTTCTCCGCGATTAGGGCTGTCTGACTGTTGAACGGACTCGCGATTGTTGCGAGTGTCGTATTCGATGAACAATCTAGATTGATGCCTGAACTGTTCGTCGACGATTTTGCAACCGAAGGCACTCTCGTATAGTATTTTGGTAGAACAGTTCGTTCCTGAAAACAGACAAAATTAACCTTATCAATTTTTTTTTCTTCTTGTTTTATCATTCTTGTTTTTTCTCTTTTCGTTTCAATTACTCATTCTCGTTCGCGTTCGCATTCCATAATGCGCAAATGAACTTTCGATACGAAGCAATCCGATATCTTAAATAATTATAAAAATTTATTCAACTGAATCAATAAATGTTAAACTTATTTATGTTATTCGATTAACTTATTCTTTCTCTCTTTTTTTCTTCATAAAAACACACACTGGGCACTTATGATCAAAATTACCAGAACCTTCGTAGATAATTAATGTTTATTGCAATTGATATAAAAAAAATACCTAAAAATACAGCGTTTATTTAATTAACTAATGTGTTGTATTATTTAACACAGCAAATACCTAATCTACAGTAATCCAATGTTCGCCAGGAAACGGTCAATTATGTTAAGGGGATGAAATTTCAAAGTTGGAATATTTATACTAGATTCGTTTATCGAGAATTGTGCCAAAAGAGGAGGAGACACATACCGATTATCGTTCTGAACCAATGACAGAAAGCGATGAACGAGAAACAGCGTGATTCTTACTCGACGATTAGATGACTTTTACCCCTGTGATTACTGATAACCTCTGTTGAACTTCATGACCAAATCGTGAGCTCTTTGCTTTTGCGAATGTTATGCTCGTGCACAACGCATCTTGACATATATGATACATAAAAAGTTCATGGAATTTGCTTTTTCGTTTTGTAATGTTGACAACACTGTCATTATTTTTTCTATTGGACTATACTACTGATAGCATATTTTATTATTAGTTCAAATTTCACAATTATATGACTTATAGTTCTTATGCAGCGACAATTTTAATTTTAAGACTTCTAACCATCATCCTAAATGAAACAGAATATTTCACAATCTTTTGAAAAAATAACATGTTAATATATTGTTTTTTCAAAAGTTGCAAGACATTTTGTTTAACTTGTGACAATAATTAGACACAAATGTTTATTAAAACTATAAGACTACAACTATAATATAATTATGAAATTTGAACTAATAATAGAAAATTTTATTAATAATAGTCTAATAAAAGAAATTGCAGTATTATCAATATAAATAAAAAATATTCCACGAACTCTATTCACATTCTGTATTTTGTATATTGTATATAAGGTATATATAAATCCTAATAAATCGATTTAATTTTATCGATTTACCGAAATCTTTGAATATCTCACTCAAAAATTAAATGTTGATCACATGTGTATTACACATTCACTGAAATATTAGTGATTCTCTATTGTTGAAAATTTAAAATTTATATATGACGATGTACAACATCGCGTGGCAATTAAATTTGCAAATAATCGTTTCAGTATTCTATTCTAATAATAGCGATTGTTTCTATGTGAACGTTTTATTCTTCAATAACGATATATTTCCTATTTTTAATAATTATTTATTTTTCTTCATTTTCCACCCTTTCATTGTTTTTTTTTCATATAACTTGATTATCAGTCATTTCTTTGCCTTTCTTTTTTTTTTAATTTTATTTTTATTCTTTGATTTTTTCTTTTTCTTTTCTTTTTTTCTTGTTAAATTAATTATGTTCAATATTCGTAACATTTCTCAATGGTATTTGATATCGAAAATCTATTGTCAACATACAAAACAAGTTAAATACAAAATAAGCTAGTTAATAGTTTCATTGTTTGCATTTTAAAAACGATGATTTTGTTGTTTGTTTTATACTATCGCATTTTTTTTGAACTCGATGACCGATTGTATAGTCGATACAGATACAATTTGTTAATGATCTATAACTACGCGTCATCTTCTTTAGTTATTAAGAAAACAATGGAAACATCTTTTCATGATATCGTGCACAATGTATATCATGTGAATGATCTTTGACTCTTACATTTATAATACATAGATTCAACAAGAAATGTTGGAACATAAAAAGTCAAAAAACACGCATTTGCATCTACTTTGTTTTGCGGTTGGCGCTAGTTTCAATTTCGTCGAATTCTTGTGGCGCTATCTCTCGTGAATGTTTAATACCGATAACCGACAGAAGAGAATCGTATATTTGAATCAAGTTATACGGTATGTTAGTGATCATCGTTACATTCATATACCGACAAATTAACTTTATCCTTTGAGTTTTGATACGATTATTTATGTTTTCCATTTTTTTCATTTCGAAATGAGAATTCGTAGAATTTCGAAGAATGTAAAATAATTAATAAAAATAATAAAATTATGTTTATTTTAAATAAGTATTCAAATATGTTTACTTTTAGTTTAGTACTAGTAGGTTAATCGAGATTGTTAAACTTTATATTTTATTAAAATTTAATTTACACGAGCAATTGTTATTAAATTAATTCGATTGACTAACTAAAAATTTATTTAATATAAATGTTTAAAACTAATTTCTTTTCGTTTACAAAATATAAACAATCACGAAAAATTTTATATATCAACTTTTACTAATAGTTTTATTTTAATTATTACCATCATAAATTAGAGAACATGTAACAGCTTGATCAAAGTTTATATTACAATAATTATAATTAAAATTGCTATATTCTTAATTTTCAAGATATCAATAAAAATTGTTTTATATTGAATTTTGCCTATATGATACATATATGATAATGTGTGCATCAATATACGATCGCTTCTTATCTTTCCTGTTTTTATAAACACATTGTGATTGATACTTAAAATGTATAACAAAAAACTGTGAATTCATATTTATCCAAAGAGTTTGAGATCTTTTGAATCTATACAATATGAAAACAAAATATAAAATAATTTTTGGGCAATCGAAATTACAATAATTAAAATTATAATGATGAAGTACTAAACGTGAAGCAGGTATTGTTATTATCGTAACTTTGATTATCGTAATTTTTATCATTATAATTTCGATTCTCTAAAGATTTATATTTTATTTTTGCATTTCTTAAATGCAAAAAATTTCAAATTTTTTATAATTAAATTCTAGTTATAGTTATTTATATATTTTAGATGCCGAGCACAATGTGTTTATATAAACAGTAACAAATAATTGCATAATGATGCATATTCTCATGGACGCATATATAAGCAAAATTTAATGTAATAATAATAATAATTTCTATTTATATATCTCAAAAATTATAAATTTTAAAGAAACAATCCAGAACATAAATATTATAATTCTTGAGATATAAGATTTCAATCATGATATATGATCAACTCATTATTCTGATAACTAAAAATATCGAAGTATTCAGTATTTAGAAATTATTTCAATATATATTTATTCTTTAAGATTATCTGTTTCTCACATGATGTCATTTATTTAAAGTTTTCAGTACATTGAAACATATGACAGAATTATAAAATAAGAATTAATGCATAGAAATTTTGGATCATTATTGAAAATAACATTAAAGTATGAATATTAAACATATGCATTTGAAGTACTTATTTTTCTTATTTTGAAAATATTCAGAATTATATTTAGAATTATATTCTATTTCCAGAATATATGTTGTCCATACATCCAACACAAATTTTTATCGTTTCATTTGCGTAGTCTAAATCGAACGACGGTACTATTTTCGTTCCTCCCGAACATTGCTGAAGGAAGACGCAGCTTTTCGTTATTCATCAGCCTCTCGAACAATCGATTTGATAAAAAGAAAAAGAATTTACAATATATATTTACATAGAACAAAAATACTATAAAGTGAGAATAAAAATAATGAATAAAAGAAAAGAAAGAGAAGTATAATTTCATCATATTTTCATCATATTAAAAAACAATGATTCCATAGAATTTAAATGTAAACCATAATAATTGAAATTCAGTTATATATAAATTAAACAATTTTACATTTCAAATATTTCGTAATTATAATACAATATTGCATCAATCATATTTACCAAGAAATATGTTAAAGAAAACAAATCCATAGTTATAAAGATTGAAATAGAATATCATTTGTATATTCGTATCGTTTTTCAGTATTCAATCTATAGTATTCAATCTATAGTATTTTTGATTAAGCTTAAAAAATGTCGCATGTTCTACTAATTTGTAAGTAAGTTAACAAATATAACAAATTAAATTTTACTCAAGAAAAATTTCATTGATACGCAGAATAATATGCATGAGTACGTGTCGTAATGATCTTGTCTCGACCGTGAATTGACGTTAAGGTGACATTGCGTATATACTTTAACGATATGCGCAAATATCGCATGCGCATGAATCGGAATCTGTATGAATGTATGTGTACAAAAACAAAAAGCAGCTGCATTTAATCTTCATCAACTAGTAACAAATTCGTTTCGATATCGTTGCATCCATTCAAAATACAATAATACTAATCTTTCAATTTATATATTCATATAATATCGCTAAATAGAAAATTCAAAATCTATTAATTCCTACAAACGAAAAAATTCTATAATATAATAATTGATTCATTATTGATAGTTGCGTTTAGTATATTATAAATATCAGGTAAAATACTATATATATATTCAATCTTTCTAAATGTCTTTTGAACATTTCTATTGAAATTATTTTTTTTTCTTTTTTAGTTCTTTTTACATCAAATCTCATTTAAAAAAAAGTGCACAAAATAATAAAATTTCTTTCAAAATAATCTCGATTAAGTGAATATATAAAATTATTATGTATATTTTTCGCAATAAAAAAAAAAAAAAAAATTAAAATAAACGAAAAAAAGAGAACAATGGTTAAGAATAT
>NW_006264083.1:156214-165885 GCF_000469605.1 Apis dorsata
ATAATTTTGTGTGCGCGCGCATACAACACAAAATATTTAAAAAATATAAACAAAAAAAGAAGAAAAAAAAAATATATATATATATATATATATATGCACGATATTTCATTCAGCTATATCTACATTTCTGCATTTTCGCTAATTTTGCGCATTAGTTCCGGTGATTTATCTGCATATCAATCGGTTAATTGGATCCTCTCGACATAATAAATTCTGATGTTTTGAATTATTTTTCTACATGATCGATAAAAAAAATTCTACACATATGTTTTCTACATATTTCAAAACGAAGTTGCGATTGATTTAGAGCAATAGTATGACGTACCAACGATGTAGACACTTGTGGCTGACGAAGCATTTTAGCGCTGCGTCCGTGACAATTAACGTAGAGATAAGTCGACTGCAATATCCACATCCTGCTGGCCGAAATATATTATGCTACGAAAAGCGATATAGCGGGGAGTACTACATAATAGTTGGTGTAATCTTGGATATCTAGCCTGTCAGTGGTCACAATATATGACTCCTTTTCATAATTATCAATGTATATGAGCCGTATTCATATATGTACGTCTTACCTATTTTCCCCTATTTCTCTCCCGTTTCTCAGTGATTCGCAACAGTGCATCATCGTCATCAAACGCGACATGATAAAATACACAATTATATATATTTTTGTTATTTTCGAAATCTAGTGATGTTAATGTTATATGCTCTTTTTTTCATATTAAACATTTATTCAAATAGTCATACAATATTCTTGTTTCGTAAGATTTTTATTTTTTTAAATCATAATATTTTAATTGTTTCTTCTCTGAATTTTATTTTAATAAATAAGTTTCATAGGTACATTCGCATCATATATTGATACGTGTCATTCAAATATGAAAAAGAACTTTTAATGAATAGTATATAGATAAAAAGAAAATAGTATATAGATAAAAATATTAGATGTATAATTATATTGTATTTATAATATGTCTTTATGTCCTAAATCATGGTGATAAGTATAATAATAGATAAGTATATAATTCATTTTTTTTCAGATAATGATCAATAGATTTTTATGATTTTATGAGTAAGGAAGATCTATTATAACAACCTATCCTATTATATATATTATATATTTTATTATATAATAGAATTATTATTATATTATTATCCTATTATAATATTATTATATACTATTATCTAGAATATTAATAAACATCTTAAACTCATATATTGATAGAATGATATGTGAATGTGAATGTGTGTGATTGCGTATTATTACATACATACATAAATGAATACGTATACACTTTATTTCCAAATCATGTGGTATAATGTATTTCAATTTAAAATTTTTCAAATCGAACTTTTCGTAAAACTTTCCAACTAATATATGTATGTAAATATACGTAGGTGAAAAAGAAATATTTGTTGGCATAGAAAGTGAAACGAATTCTGAATGAATAAAAATGATGAATAGTATTTGATGATTAAATGTTCGAATGTGAATGGTAATGGAAAAGTAGGTCCGAAAACATTTAAAAACTGTTTAACGATTAAAAAATACTAATTTAATAATTTATTAAAAAATAATAATTTATTAAAAAAATTTTTTTGTTGTGTTACAAAATTTCATGTCATCTTTAGATTCGTGTGTAGATCGTACATGCCGATCGATGATTCTGGTAGACAAATCCTAAAAGACAATTTAATCTTCGAAATTATATATATATATATATATTTCATCGTTCAATAAATATGAACTACGAGTGTAAATACGAATATAAATAGCAATAAACAATAACGATAATTAATTGTTCAAAGATTTATCACTGTCGCAATTTCGATTATTCAATAGAATAGACATAACACAATTTATATGAAAATTATATGTAAATATTGTGGTTTGTCAATGATTGAAATGAAATAATTGATCGAATAATAAAAAATAAGCGAAAAGACAAATAAAAGATATTGAATCTAAATATGAATAACTCATATTGTTTTGCGGAATTCGATTTTTATACAATAAAATTATTTTAATAAGAAAATAATATAAATATAAAAACATATAACTTTTTTTTAATGACTGATATTTTTGGATGATACAATATTAAATACTCAATAAAACACCAATGAAACATGTAAAAGGTAAAAGATATACATGTGAAATGTTGATATAACGAAGAATATCTAACATCGCGATCGCGGTCGCGGTCGCGGTCGTGATCGCGTTCGCATTCGTGTTCGTAGACGCAATCGCAGTTATATACTATGTATCGCATAATATGTATACTATGTGTTCGAGTATAGTTTGGTTCGCGATTAACTTCCGACATATGATACACCCGGTAATCTCCGCCGACATCGATACATAGTCTTTCTTAAATATAGAACGAAAAATTTTCTGTACGAATGAAAGGTCGCGCACAATGAATAAAAAAGCAATAAAAACAGACCAATAATGACTAATTAAATTTTAAGAAAATCTTAAAGAAACATACTTGAAAAAATAGAAATTAAAAAGAGAATAGAAAACTAAAAATATTAAATAATAAAAATAGAATTGAAAAAAACTAAAAATTTAATGTGCATTTATTATAAAATTTGTAGAATTTTATATTTATTCAAGTAAAAAGAGAAAATAAAGAAAATTATACAAAAAGTAGAAAAGTAATGATAATAAAAAATAAAAAATTTAAAAAATAAATTATCGTTATTAATTCATATATATATATATATATAGATCAAAATATAATTAAAATACTTTGTATGTAACAATAAAATACAATGATGATTGAAAATGAAAGAGAAAACGATTAAAAACGATTAAATTGAAAATAAATAAAATTATAATAATATGAAATCTATATATATATGAAAAAAGGAATATATAGAGAGCGATGAATGATAAAAGAAATATATAATGAAAAGTTGCAATGGTAACGATATAGTAATGACGATAGTAATCGAGGCGCCAGCTTCAATACCGGCCCCGGCGTCGATGGCGGTAGCGGCACGTACAGTGGAACTTTCCAGAAGCTCGAGAGGGGAGAAAGAGCAAGACGATGAGAGTACTGAATTGTGGAAACAGATATGAGAAAAAGAGAGAAAGAATATGCCGAAAAAGAACGAGAGGACACGAACGGCTAACATGGTTAGGTGAAAAGGAGTCGGCGGAGAACGATTGGTTCGTCGATTACGAACGGTCGAATGCGCATTATATACGTGAGAGATAGCATACGTGTCTTACCTTCGTTCTTGAAAGAGGTACTAGGCACAGAGGCCATTTCTGCATCTGTCTCCTTTCGGAATTGGACATTTTGTCGTCACGCCTCAAAATGTTCGTGTTGTGTCAGTGCTGCGTGTTGTCGCCTGGTTGAACTGGATCGCGTCACGTGAATCTTCACATTCAACTTGCAACCAAATTCTCGAAACTTTATCGATTTTCTTCTTTTTTACCCGTTGCTATCTCTTTTTCTGGGTTGATGCTTTGCAACTTCTCTTGTCGTGCAAACTATTATATTCCTTTCTGTGAAATTTCTCGTGACTTGCAATCTTGTTTATAGTGTCCTTAATATCACGAGTCAATTGTATTTGCTATGCGCAATAAATAATATTTCATTTGATACAACTTTGATGAAGATATAGTTTTCGATAATGAAGATTTTGAAAATAACCACGCAATCTATTTTTCAAATAAATGAAACGCGCGTGTAAAAGCTATTTTTTTCCGCTTTCTTTTCCCACGTGTACACAAACCACCCTTACAAGACTACGCAAGGAATGGTTAAAGTCTAAATGATGCCGCGTGGACGGTTCAACGTATTTCTTAGTTAGCTCGAGCTCGAACTACCACCACTGCTAAGCGGTACCAGCGACACCACAGCTACCCTCCTGCTCTCTAGTGTTGCTGTTGTTCGTACAGTACCGTGCCGTGTCGTACCGTGTTATCCGTTGTTTCCCTGTTGTTTGCTTTGTATGTTTCTTACGTTCCTGATTCGCCGCGCTATTCCTGCTACATTTACCGCGCTTGTGGCATGCGTCTATATGCGACTTCTCACATTTACAATTTCGATTTTTTTTAAATTTTCTGATCTATTACCACTCCAGTTTATCAGTTATCTTTAGATGATTCTTCATTTATCGCTAATTATTGGTACCAATTTGATTTTCTATGTTAATATGTTTTTTCTTCGATTTAAACACGTGAAAATATAGTTTACATCTGTTTTATAAATTTTTTATTATTTTTTTCGTTTATCCGTAAACTTAAATCGTGTAAAATATGAGTAAAATGCACTTTTACGTGTGTTTGAAACTTTGCTAATCAGATCGGGGGGTTTGTCTCTTTTATATAGAGACCGGTGTGGTCGTAAGCGCCGCCTCTTCTATTGGGGCGCGTGTAACTGGTGGGGGACGCGCGGTGACCCGGCACTTCCTCTCACCCTTCTTTCTCTCAGTTGCTTCGTCTCTTGCCTCTCACCTATCTGTCCATGTTTCGTCTCGTCGCGCTTTATCCTGCTTCGTTTCACCTCACCTCACCTCTCTTTACCATATCTCGCCAGGCGTAACTGCTATTCGTCCTATCTTTCTTCGCCATAAGTCGCATCTCGTTTCGCTTCGACCAACTTTATCCTCTCTTTCTTTTTCTTTTTCGCTTTTTCTTTTTTCTATCCAGACGCGTCAACGCGATGTAGTCACACATCGTTTCGCGGCTTCTCATATGAATTTGACGCAGATTGAAAATGCGACATATATCCAGAATAATTTGTTTTTTTTGCATTTATACAATCTATCATATCAATATACCTGGTTTAACAATTTCACTCATTTTTTAAAAACTAATCAATATTGCATTCATTTTTTATTTCAATTTTCATTTTTTCTTCATTGTAACTGTCGTGAAAGTCGAACTTATTTATTCATTTTAATTATAATTTATTGCAATTATCAAACAAGATCGCTTAGAAAAAATATGTATATATTTTACATATTTAGACTTATTTCTCTTAATGAAAAAAAATAAAAAATAGAAAAAAATAAAATTAATATATTAGATTTCTAATTTCCAAATATTATATCAATATCTTATGAACTTTTCACAGAATTTTCCAGTCATTCGACCTCGTTCAGTTGCAATAGTATAGAGATGCCCTCGATTTTGTTCATTTGTACACATAAATATATGTGTGTTTCTCTTCCTGTTTCTTATTTTTATATTTATATTATTTATAATTTCTTGTTTCTTATTTATATTTTGGAAAAAAAATAGTAATTGAAATTGTATTTATAATTTAGATTATTTAAACAATATCTGGGAATAATAGATAATATTTTAAAATTTTTTATTATAAAATTATGTATAAATTATAATAATGTTGAAAAAAAGATATAAAGAATGTCTCCAAAATCATGATACAAATTATGTAGTGTTTTTGCATATAAAAATAAATCGAAAAAAAGAATTAATTTTTTTGTTTAAAGTTCGGTTTTCAAATAAATCAAGTTTGAAAAACTTTCAAGTATAAGCGAAATTAGCTATTTTCTGATTAGATACGAGTAAACTATCGATAGGAGGTAATTCTACATATAAAAATAAGTATAATATATAAAAAATAAAATAAATTTTTTCGTTTAAAAATTAGTTTTTAATGAGAATTGAAAATTCATTGATTATACAACTCTTTAATTGTAAATATTCAATTTCGATTTTTTTGAAAAATAAAGATATAAGCCATAAAATTTTATTTTATATTTTTTGCTTATTTCCATATGTAGACTAGATCACTTATCAATAGTTTATTTATATTCAATCGAGCCAATTTCATTTATATTTAAAATTTTTTCAAACTTAATTTTTGATATTTGAAAATGAAACTTTAAACAAAAAAAATTTTTATTTTTTTTTTTTATTTATTTTTATACAGAATCATTTTGAACCCTTATATTATGTTTTCGGAAACATTCTATATAAATCATATTAATTTTTTTTGCAAAATATATTTATTGTTTTTTAACTTCTTTCTTTAAATTTCTTTTTCTACTTTTATTATATATTAATTTAATATGCATATAGGAGAATAAAAAAATATTTGTATTTTTATATTAAAATTCATCGCTTTAATAATTGCTTAACGAAAATAAAAGATAACTTTTATATTTTATAAAAAATGTAAAAGATCTTAAAAATACCATTATATTCATAATTGAATTTTTATCTTTATCAAATTCATAATTGAAGATTTTGTATAATCGAAATCGTGTTTTTTTTTTAATATTTTATATTTATATATAAAATGCTTTTTAAAATTTAATGTAAATATAAATTTTTTAAGACTTTTTTTTGTATATACATATTTATAAAAATATTTATTTTAATCTTAATAATATATGTATATATTTATTAATTATTGTATTAGTAAATTAATATATAATATTGAATTATAAATAGAATCTATCGTGAGTCATTTAAAATATTGAAATATATCAATTTCTCTTAAAAATTAAAAAATTTCTCTTAATATTATTATGTGATTTGCAAAATGTAGAGGATGAAGATAAATAGAGTTAAATAGAAATTGAAAAGCATAATAATTGAGATTTTAAAACTAAATTCAAAAATAAAATGATAGCTATATTACAAATTTTATCTCAGGCGAAGATCAATTTCTTTCTCTTCTTTTCGTTTCTTTGATGATCAGATTTCTTCAACAATTGTCGTGCATGGTTATATCACGGAATACGGTCAACTCATTGATCGATAGAGGTTAATCGATAAAGCGAATTGTTAGTATTGTATCGAAGGAAAAATACCTGGTAACTGTAATGATCGATAAAAATTTACGAATGTAACACTGACAGAATTAAAACTGATTGAAAAAAAAATAAATTAATATATTATCGAATATTTTTCGTTTTTATATAAATGTAATAAATGTTTTTATATAAATGTAATAATATTTAATAACTTTTTTCATATTTGATTTGATAAAAAAAAAGATGAATGTACCGATTGATTGATTAGAATCGTATATTAATCAAAATATGTTATTATGATTTATGAAGCGAATGTATTTTATATTGAATTGTATAATTTTTCTTATGAACGTATAGAAAAAAAATGTGAACGGAAGGTGTGGCAATAAAAAAACAAACAAGTATTTCATGTGTATATATATATATATTTATATATATATGCATAATTATCAAAATTATATTTTGAACTTCGATTCGATGCAGAGCTTCTCAAAGTTTTTAAATGTAGATGTAAAGTATTCATGATTTTAATAGTGTGCAATTCAATAGCATACATTGTGAAAGAACATTATCACATATATGCCATTCAATCGTTCTTGTTGCTCGGTCGTCGTGCATCATTTGTCAGATTAAAGCACGTGACAAACATTCTGTAATTTTTTTTAAATTTATAATCATATATATATTATTTATTTTATAATCATTAATTTTTATATGATCGAAACTTCTTGAATTTTTTAATGTATAAGTATATATAATTAATAAGTTTCGTTCACTTTAATATTCCAAATAGTGTTCAATGAATTAAATAAATTAATTAAATGATTAATGCAACATGTAACATCGATCAATCTTTATTGCCTGTCAAATCTCACGAAGAGATGGATAGGACGCATTCTTCGAATGTTCGAGAAACTCGTTAGAAAATCGAAATGTTTGATGCAGTTAAACTAGTTCGATAACTATCGCAATCTCATCAGTATTAACGCATACGATTTTCGATTTTCCAAATTTAAAAGCAAAATAGTTATTACGAATAGCCTATTCAATATGTAAATTATTTTCTTGGATTGTAATTAAATACCATTAGCTATCCATATATTATTTGAAGTTTGAATCTATTTCTAATTTCGTTGCATCAATAAATTATGCTTTTTAGGGAAGTTATTATCGTTTAAGATCGATAGATTATCGATGTTCTGATTAATCGAGGAATGCAAAATTGGATTGTTGATTCGAAACAAATCAATTTATTTTATAGTAACTATAAAAAATATATTTATTAATTCATAACGAATTCATATTGATTTTGTAATTTCTAAAAATAAAAAGTAAATGTAAAACAAAAGAAAGGAATATTTCTGAAAAAGACGTATTATATGTTTCTCATCTTCTTGTTCGTTTAAAATTTAATTGGTCCAATGTTTTTTTGCTTTAAACTCGGGAGCACGGCTGATATATCCCCTGGTGTGGGTCAACGAGAAGCAATTCTCGTGAAGATCATCAAATATTGACCAACATTATTATTTTTTCAGAATTGTTGCATGCATCTTATCAAAACTATTTTATAATCTATTGTTAATTGTCAATATATCCTATTTTTTTAGTTTTTCTCGATATTATTTCGATTTTATTCATGATAAAAAAATTACATTTAAATGATAAAAATCTTTAATTTTTAATAACTTGCTTAATTTTTTTTTAATCTGCGCTTCTATTGATTTGCTAATTATTCCTAACAAACGTATCAAGCGCACCTGCATTAGATAAGACGATGGAATTTTACTGGATATGCTTCGTATACCCGAGACAGCAGAAGCCAACCGAGACGATATCGATGATACCAGTCAGTTAGTTGGTCGCTGGTGAATCGGCTTCTCATTCAAAAAATTCAATGTAATGACTCGATTGTTATCATTGTATTTCAATTTTATATTTATATTTATATTTAAAATTGATTATTAATCGAATTTTTCGATATTAAAAAATTGAAATATCTATGAAATATATTCACATTTTTTGACAAATTTCAAGCTTTTTCCATCACAAAAATATAAATATATATATATAATATGTACAAGTGAGCATGATTTTTATAAAAAAATAACAAAAAATTTAGAATAAAATTTTTTAATAGATTTAATTTTTAAAATAATTAAATTCAAAAATTTATTGCATGTATATAATAACTATTAAGATATAATAATTATTAATGATTTATTAAAGATCAATAATATCTATTGTGTTTTTGAATAATGTTTATAATATTTCCGAATTTTAATTCGAATATTAAATTCCAGAAAGATCAGAAAGATATTTTTACAAGCATAATAAATATTATATGATAGTTTGATCATATCTTAATCATAATTGCATACATAAGCAATAAATTTTCGAATTTAATTATTTTAAAAACAAAATTTTGGAAAAAAAAATTTATTTTATATTTTTTTCTTTATCTCATATCTATCTCAGAAAAAATGAAATCATTGTATATGTTATTTGGTTGCACTTTATACATTGCACAATAGGCATATTATATTTAATTAAAAGTTGATATTTAAATCGAGAAGATTTTGCCTTATGAACAATCATATATTCCAAATTTTTTTAATTTTCAGATGCATGTCTTCGGTGTCAAGCAGAGAGCAAAAAAGATGATAGCCGACAGGACTGTGTCGTCGTCTGGGGAGAATGCAATCATTCATTTCATTATTGTTGCATGTCACTTTGGGTGCAACAGAATAATCGTTGTCCATTATGCCAGCAAGAATGGTCCATTCAACGAATGGGAAAATAACTAAATCAATCAAGCAAAACTTCAATACTTATTTTTTTTTTCGTTTTCATTTATTTTTTGCTTATTTTTCCTTCTTTCATTTCTTTTTCCTTTCTCTCTCTCTCTCTCTCTCTCTCTCTCT
>NW_006264083.1:166113-176820 GCF_000469605.1 Apis dorsata
CACCAAGTTGATTAACTTACTCACTTTCAAATTTGTATTTTTACATGTTTTTTTCTTCATCTTCATCTTCTATTTTCCTGCTTCCTTTATTTTTCTGTAGTTTTTAAATTTCATGACTTAATATTTTGATCATAAAATAATAAATCAATAGTAATTGATCAAAACATCAATATAATAATATTATATTGTATTCCATTTCAAATAAAACACTATTAAACTATTTATTTAAGAAAATATTTTCCGCTTTAAGTTACCAACAAACGGGACAAAATGGTTGGCAGTGACAGAAGTAGGAGAAATGGGCGAATGATGATGAAAAGCTAGCTTATTATGATGCGATGTAACGGTTTGTTCGATGGATCACATGGTATAATGACGTGATTATTGCTTTTCTATTCTCCTACTTTTTTTACGTTATTACCGATCATTTTGCTCGTATGCTGATAACTCAAGTCGTTATTATATTATATGAATTATTACATTTACGAATTAAATTGCATGTTTTTTTTGTTAAAATTTCAAAAAACAAAGTACATTTCATATTGTTAAATTATCAAATTATATTATGTCATTTTTGATAATCTACGCCGAATTATTTTTTATTTTTTTATTATATGTTGAATTATTTCTTAATATCATAAATAAAAAATTAAACTTCTAGTAAATTTTAAATTTAAATATTAGAGAATATATTTTGAAAACTTTTATTAATCAATTTCATGCTTTATTTTGATAATCTTTTTAATTTAAATTTCTCAAATAATTATACTACTTCATTGCATGAAATTCTTTAGCCTAATTGATAATTTTATTCAATAAAGAGTTCCTTTCTTCATTTCTTTTTTCTTATTATTTTTAATTAAAATCAAATAAGATAGAATAATTAATGGTATTCTATTTTATCTATAATTCAATAGTTAGAAAAATTCGGTATTCCACAATACGATGTGTATTGTGTTGTGGCGTGATACGAACGGCACGTAATCACGATCCAATGTTCGAAGGTCGCACCTTTCTTCTTTTCTTCGTTCGTAGATTTCTCGTTTGTGCTATCCTTGTCTTGTCTGGTTCATCTTTGATCTTTCTTTTTTGTTTCCCCTTCTTCCTTGTCGAAGCACTCGCGCCTTCGTGCGATTGTTCATTCTATCGTTTCTCCGGCATTACGTATCGTCATGAGTATACTGGAGGCTCGTCGGAGGCTCGACCAATCAAATAGTAGAAAGGTATAGCAGCGCTTATATTTATGACCTCGCAGTTGCTGCCACTTCTTGCATCTTTTTTTCTCTCTATACTCTGCACTCCTTAGTCCCTTCTCTTCTCCATTCCTCTCTACTACGTTTCTCTTTGCCTCTGCAAACCTTCTCTTTTTCTATTTTTGTCGTGAATCTATACATAAAACTACGGTTATAGTAAATGCATTTTCTAACAAACTAACGGTAGAACAATTAAATAAATAAATTCTTATAAGAGTATTCTTTTTTTCAAATATACTTGCATTTTTTTTTTCAAATAGTTTATGAATTCGTCTAATAAATTATTTATTTTTCAATTATTTTGGAAAATATATAATCTATATCAAGATGTTAAGTTTATCAGAAAATGTAGTATAACCACATTTTAGTGCATGCATATATATTTATATATTTAATGTTTTTTTATCTTTAATTAATTCTAACTATTTCTTTTTCTTTAAATTTTGTTATTTCTATTTTTTATTCAGAATTGATAAAAAAGAATTTAAATAATGTTATTATATAATATATTGATAAATTTTTAGCAATGTATTTAAATTTCCATCAAAATTTTTCTAATCGACTAATTAATCGATCAATTAAATTAAATGATTTATAATTTTTATGCAACTTCATCATATTAAGATGAAAACAATTATGATTTACTATTTTGATACTTTATATAATTTTTTCTGTATTATATGTATATATATTAATTAATATTTTAAGCGCTTTTTATCAAACTTATTTTATTTGTTTTATTAGATGTTTTATTTTTTGTTACATTAAACTATAGAGGATCATAGTATCATAAAAAAAAGATAAATTGAATAAATTTTTAAAAATAATTATTTTATTAATTTTTAATAAATGTATAATTTGATATATATTATACCAAAGTTTTAAATATATACATATATATACAGTTTTCATGAAAGAAAAAGTAAAAATTGACAATGAAAAAGAAAAATGAAAATACTAAGAGTTAAATATTGATATAGAATGACGTAATAACAAATTCGTTTATCACGTTCTGTTGAAAAATGATGATTCGAGTTCAATTTGAATCGAGTCTTTATGAAACTTATTTTCATTGATTTTCTAAACCGAAAATAAATTATAAATAGAAGATTTAGATTATTTAAATTATTTAGTTAAACTATAATTTTTTTGTTTTATATAATAATATTATTATTTATTCTACAAATAATTTTTAAACATTGTATAAGTTAATTCGAAATATGTTAATCATATTTAATCATTTTTTGTATCAAATGTATCAAATTATTCTTTTTTTTATAATAAAAAAAGTTAATTCTTTAATTATATTTGCTTGTTCATAATATAAAATATGAATTTACAACGTCAATAATGTAAGAATTTACATTACAATATATTTTTCAAATTGAATAATGATGAGAATAAAAATCCTGACACGTTGGCATGCGATTACGTTACTGCACACAGTCACGTAGCAATGTACGAATACGTAAATCTTCTAGATGCAAATATTCATTTTTTTCTTTTTATCTTCAAATTCCATAATGAAAACATATTGACTGAAAAAAATTTATGATCACTGAAATCTATTATTTTCTTAAGTAAATATTTGACATGTGAATTGTTTGATATAGTTCTCTGCTATGCAATTCATGAAAAATTATCAGTTAAATTGATTGAGAAACATCAGTGGCGCCAGTGACCAAGCATAATATGAAGGTCATTTCGGTCAAATGGAGGCTCGTCACGTTTCACCAATCAGCAAATGGTATTTTAAAATATATTTGTATTTTAAAATATATTTGTAATCTGATCATATATGCCTGATGTTATATGGCACTAATACTTAGAATAGAATTATAAGATAAGATATAATATTATAATAGAATTATAAAGATAAGGTAAATTGATTTTATATTACCTTATATTCATATTTGATTTATTTCTTTTAATCATTGTTCCAATTATTTTAATCATTGTGCTTTCAAACTTATGATCCAAAGTTATTGTATACAATTGTATACAATATAAATACAATATAAATGTTATATGAAAATTCGAGATTAAAATATTTCAACATATTTTCTATTATTATATATTCCATTATTAAAATATTTTTAAATTGAAAAAACTTTAACATATATTTTAATTTTCTTTTAAATTTATGTATATATAAAGATCATGAAATCTAAGTTATAATCAAATCGATTAGTTTTTTACGATTGCGTACAATTTGCGATGCTCTTCATTTTCAAAGATAATTTTTAAAATGATCTATAAATTTAGAAGAACATTATTAATGTATATAAAAAATGTAATCATTTTCTATTATAATTTTGTTTTTTATTGCATACATTGATATATAAATATATTATAATAGAAAAAAACTTGAATTATTTAAAATAATTTTATTTTTTATTTTATATCTATTAATTCATTCAATATCAATTATTAATAATCGATATACATTTACAAATGTTATCATATGAAATATGTCATCATAATAAATCTTATGAGATATATAAAAAAAGTAAGATTGTTTTGTATTTTTATTTGTATTTAAAATTTCTTTTTATAAATAGTGAAGAATAGCTATATGATTCATATCATTTTGTGACAATTTTATTTGCATATTTTATTATTATGTAATTCGATAATATCATTCTGTAAACATTCTATGTGTAACTTAATAATTTAAGTTATTATAATCATAATAATTGATGATTATAAATCGTGTATTTGATTGGTATTTATTTGTATTGCATTTTTTAGTCAATCAAAATAAATTTTATCATTTATATTATAATTTGTTCATGATAAAAAATATAATAAATGGATTATCATTATAATTTGTTTTATAATAGTTTAATAGAATAAAATAATTATTATTTTAATTTTTTTTCATTAATTTCATTGAAATATCTACATTCAAAAGTATATATAATTGCAGTTGTCTATTTTCTTAACCAAAATACTTTTTGTTGATATCATTAAACTTAAAATACTCTTTCATATTTATTAAAAATACTGAACGGAACGCATTGAATTATATTTGAAAAATCTAATTTACTTTATAGTAATTTATCTTGTACTTATTTTCTCAATCTGAAAACTGTAAAATTATAATTGCCAAATTACTCTAATTTTTATTTGAATTGTATATTTTATAAGTATTATTATATATATAGTATTACTTTAAGATATATAAAATAAATTATGAATAAAATCTCACCGTTTTTTTTTTAAATTAAATACATTAAATAAAACACATGAATTGTCAATTGAAATAATGTAATTATTGACATTATTATTCCTTTCTCAGAGCATTTAATATAAGAATGGTCTTATCAATACTTTTGAATTAAATATGACTATTTAATCATTACTAAGTAATTATTAAGTAAGTACTTATATGCACAAAAATATTTTTATTTTACTTTTTATTATTAAGAGAAGTATCTCTTTTCATTATCTTTTGAATAAACAAGTACAATAAAATCTATTTCTATCATCTCACAAATGTTTTTACAGGTAACAAATAGTGAAATTAATATCAAAATAAAAAGTATAAACAAGAAACAGTATTATTTATGAAGGCACTTGAATGTTTATAATATTTTGTTAAATAATTCAATATAAAAAATATCTTTTATAGCATTAATGCCTATCAAAGGCAATATAGCCATTTGTAACAACGTTTTTAAGTTAAGGTCACAATGGAATGTAAAATTTTTTTAACAATAAAAATCGTTTAAATGTTTCTAAATTCTACATATTTTAAAATGTAACATCTAACAACAAACTTAAAAAATAAAATCGTAACTATTATTATTTTTATAATCTATGTACGTTTTAATTACCATCCTTATTTTTATATTTTACATCGATTTATTAGCAGTTCGTATGTCTAGAACCTCTCATTAATGGAATTAAAATACTTGGACTCTGTGCTTGCCTAAGAAACGGATGTTGTAATAATTCAGTTGCTGTAGCTCTTTGTGCTGGATCACGAACGAGCATTCTTTCCAGAAATCCTTGAAGACGTGGACTGACCTTTATAAAAATAATAATAAATAATTTAATTTAATAAATAATTTAATTTAATAATAATAAATAATTTAATTTAATAAATAATTTAATATTTCTTGTATCATTGAATTCATATAAGTGATTTGTGAAATATTTTTAGCTCACTTTATGAGAATTTTTTAATTTTGGTGGTGGCATATCTCTAATACGTCGCATAGCTTGCAAAGGAGGTTCATTAAAAAATGGTGGTTCTCCATCAACCATTTCGATAATCATTATACCTAATGACCAAATATCCACTTCAGGACCGTATGGTAACCTAAAATAAATAAATATATATAAATCAAAATTAAATATTTAATGAAGTATGATCTAAATAATTTTACATAATTTTCTGGATTGATTAGAAAATGTAATTATATTTTTTTTTAAATGAAAACTTATCATTTTGATAATCAATGTAATTTTTTAATTTCTATAATAAAATATTAATTTATTTTTGCCCTTAATCTACTGATGTTGAAATTAATTAAGTTATTAGTTAAAATTTTTTAGATTATTTGTGAACGAGTTACTACTAAAATTATTTATTACAACAAATAATCTGCTATTACAATTTAAATACTTCTCCGTTCTTTTTTTAATATTATTTACTGTATTAAATAATATTAAAAAATTATTAGTTGATATTAACAATGTGTAAATATTAACATGTTTACAAATATTATAACATAAATCATATTTGCAGATTAGAAAACTACTTTAAAAACTTTTAATTGTAATAATTTTTAAAGATTTAGAGCAAAAATATTAATATATCATTGTAGGGATTAAAAAATGATCAAAATTATAAGATTTTATTTAAAAAAAATATATAATTACATTTTTCAAATTATGTCTAGATTATTGAATATTATATGAATTATATGAATATTTTATTGAATATTATTTAATTTTAATTTACAATATTTTTTCTATATCTAAATTTGGAATAACTTATTCTAATTAATAATTGGAATAATTTTGTATTTAATAACTTCTAATAAATTCTAATAATTGGAATATATTATATAATCTACAAAATTAAGAAAATAATTCAATTTTTGCCAAAAATTTAAATAATTAAAATGATATGTAAATAATTATATCTTCATAACAAAAAATCATTTTATCAAATCACAATAATAATTTTGGTCTCATTTTGAAGTATAAAATTTTTACTTTTAAAATTTAAAGCTAAATAAATTTTTCCTAAGGATGTTTCTGCATAAGAAAATAAAAATATAAAGCTGCTTTTTTTTATTAAAAAAATGTGCTTATTAATTCTTTCTCACATATTGATGTGAGAAAAATTAATATGCATTTTTCACTTTTTGAAGAATATCTTTCCAAAATCTCTGAAATGAGTATTTCTTTATACATCTAATGTGATTTCTTTATACATCTGTCCTTTCATGCTTTATCATTGTTCATAATATTTTATACATTTTCAAAGTTTAGATTTTTTGATGAGTGAAAAATAATTCCAATATTGTTTGCTTTGAAAAATTAATATATATTATATTTGACTAGGAATATTCTTATTCGATTTGGTTCGATTTTGTATTGAATTACATGTGGAAAGATTCCACTCTGAATTTATTATTGCTGTATACTAATTTTATCCAATAGAAAAACTTTATTTCCGTCTAAATATCATCTAAAATTAAACTATTAAAAAGATCTGATTAAAATTATAGATATGAAGAAATAAGAGGGGACAATATCTCTTTTTGAATATTTAATTACTCACATTCTAAAATTATATACTTTTAATGTATTATACATATACATTAATCACACATATTTGAAATACAAATCAAATATTAAACATACACATGAAGTGTATTCGATCGTATAATTTCTCCATAATCTTGGATTATTTTAATATCGACGATTTATTTTTTATTCAAAGTTTAATAAAAAAAAAAAATCATATATCAAATTTTAAAAAGTGTTTATAAAGAAGAAATTTCAATCTTTGAAATTTTCAATTTTTAAAGAAATTTCTGAATGTTAGAATCATTTAAATCCGAACAATTTTTGAAAATATTTTTATTTTTCTACTAGCTATATGATGTCGAAATATTTTTGAGAAAAATTTTTTAATGATTCTTTGTCTGAAAATAAAAGCTTTCAAAATAACCATAAAATTATTATTACTACTGTATAATTTTTTGTTACAGATATATACATATACATATAAACAACTTAAATATCGGTAATTTTGACGAAAATCAAATGCTTTTTTAATCTTATATATCAGTTTATATGCATATTGCTAGTTTATATATAAATGAAATATAAAACAATTAAAAACTAAACAAAAAGAAATTATAATTCACCTTGAAATAACTTCTGGGCTCATCCAATATGGCGTTCCAACGAGAGATTTTCGCCTGGGTAATTCTTGAGATACTTGAGCACAAAATCCAAAATCGGATAACTTGACCCTACCATCAGCCGTTAATAGTATAGAATCGGACTTAATATCTCTATGAATAACACCTTGAGAATGCAAATATGCAAGAGGCTTCAAACATTGAGAACATACTGTGGCAATCTGATTTTCGTCCATGCGAGAATGAGTCACAATATCCGTAAGCGCTCCTCCTTCAAGATATTCCATCACGACCCATAATTCGTCATCTACTAAAAAACTATCATACATTTCAACAATGTTTGGATGATGATAATCTCTCATGATAACTACTTCATTAAAAAGTAATTCACGTCTTTGCTGCTTTCTTAAATCCATTTTTTTCACTGCTACTTGTCGATTTGTATTTTTCTCAGTTGCTATACATACTGTTCCAGTACTTCCTTCACCGATTTTAAGAAAATTTTCTAAATTTTCTCTTGGATCGCCTCGACTTACCTGTGATAAATTTTTAAATGAATAAAGTCGAATAATACTTTGAAATATCTTTTTCTTATATATTTTTATAGAATTCATTTATATTATTATTATTTTTATTATCTAATATTATCATAATCATAATTTATTTTTTCTTACCACCATCTGTAAAGCTGCTCGAAATTGTTCATGAGTAAGTCTTTGTTCTGCTGTTTGTTTATTTGTTGTATTAGAACTTGAACTGACTGCTAGATTTCCCGAAGATAAAGCACTCTTCATATTTTGATTTTGATCAGGTATCGAATTGTTTCCAGAAGATGGTAAATTGGATTTTGATAAATTATGCATTGATTGAGATGTTTCAATAGATTTTTTTATATGAGATTGCAAAATAGAAGAATTTTCAGATGTACTGTATGCTTGTGAATATTTATTAACATTATGTGTACTTAATTGGCTTAATGGCCGTTGAGAAGCAATAGAACCTACTGGTGAGATTTTAGGTTGTAATTTATGCAGAAGAGTATTTTGAGTTATTTGTTGATCCTTTGAAGAAGTATCAATATTTGAAGGCTATGTATAAGAAATAATACATATTTTTAAAAATAAATAAAATATATAATATTTAAGTATTACCTGAAATATAATATTTATTATTTACCTGAACATTTCCATTATATTGACCAGATGTTAAAGATATTTGAGTATTTATCCTATGAAATTCAGAATCTATAAGTTGAGGAGTGCTAGGACTTTGTATAGAACATTGTGGAGTATTAATAGGGCTTAAATTTTGAAAATTTAAAGACAAATTCGGTGCATTTGAACCAACATGTGTTAAATTAGGAGATGATTGCATATTTGGATTAAGGTTTTGAAGATTTGGAATCATGTTTTGTGTATTGGAATGTAATCCACTTGTAACATTAGATGCATTTTGTCTCAATTTATCAAGATAATTGTGTTGTTTTCCAAAATTAGTAGTATAACCCTGAATTTGATTAATATTTGATGACATTTCCTGACCTTCTGGCACAGAAGGTGGTAAATTATTATTATGCCTAAAATATAAATATAATAAAATACTTAATATTAAAATAGTAATAAATATAAAATAAATACAAAATAGTAATAAATACAAAAAGGATTACCTATAATCTCTTCTAAGTTTTGGTGGACTTGAAGAACGAAGAGAATTAGATCTAGCAACTGTACTAGTTTTGGGTAATCCATTTTCAGTGTTTTTCTCACCACTGAAAGTTCTTCCTTTTGGATCATTATGGCCTCGAACAATAGTTTTTAAATCTAGAATTTCTGTAGGTGTAATTTCACTTGGATCTACTAAAGGTAATGGTCTATTTGTAGATTTTAAAATTTGATTGTTTCCAACAATAGAAGCCCATTGTAATGGAAGTCCAACGAATTTTCCTTCACGTTTATCAAATCCAGTATGTACACGATGTTCAAAATTTGTTGGAGTAGATATCTGTGGTTTCTTTTTCTTTTTAGCAAACATTTCCTGTCCTATAATAATTGTGTTAATATTAAAAAATATAATTAAAATTATGTAATATATTCTCTATGTTTGTATGTAATATATAGTATATAATATAATATTTAAAAAATGTATTTAATTATATAAATTATATAAATTATATAAACTAAAAATTATTTTGAAAAGCAATAGATTTAAAACTGTCAATTGAGTAAATTATTCTCAAAGAATAATTTTTACATATGCATAGTAACATGGTAATTTTCTAAAATTAATATACAGAAAAAAAAAAATAATGTATTAAATTGTATATGATTTGTTCAATATTTAGAGGAAATAATAAAATCAAAGAGAAGCCAAATGACAGCAACGCCTACTAGTACGTGATATGATTACCTTAAAGTAATTTTTTTGAGTTGTTGGTTAGATTTTTTAAGAATAATTATTTTTTATTAACGTTATACCGCTTTGAAAAATGCTAAATTTTAAATAGTATAGAAACATAAAAAAATTAATTAATTAAAATAGGTAAATACGGCATTTAGCCCTT
Source organism: Apis dorsata (assembly GCF_000469605.1). NCBI lineage: Eukaryota > Metazoa > Arthropoda > Insecta > Hymenoptera > Apidae > Apis > Apis dorsata. The sequence continues at coordinate 176,316 of NW_006264083.1, forward strand.
CGACAGATCGTTTATACACCGGCGCTCCGCGCGGAGAGCTTACGAATCTTTCTTGGCATTTGACTCGTGACAATTTACTCAAATGTATATGAGGTAACACCTGTAATAAAATTATTATAAAAAACAAAATGAATATAAAATTGTGTCGAGAGAAAGCAATTGCAATTATGATTAAAAAAAGAATACATCAATTTATAATTATAATCATTTATAATCATTTTAGTTTACTAAAATGCTAATAAGTATAAATGCTAACTAACATATTACATATGTTATATGCAATATTTTGATATTCGATAGAATGAAAATTTGAAATTATGATATGATGAATTTGATAGAATGAAAATTTGAAATTATTAATATATTATATTTTATTATTAAAATATTTTATATTCATAAAATTTGATTTTAAATAAATAAAAAAATAAAAAAAATAAAAAATAAATATATGTATTTAAATTCCAAGATAAAAATTCCTAAAAAATTTATATTTTTTTTATAAATA
>NW_006264083.1:177067-179614 GCF_000469605.1 Apis dorsata
ATTCTTATATATCTCCTTTAAGTAATATAATCTAAATCTATATAAAAGGAAAATTATAAACATATATATATTTTGATATTATATATAATAAATAATAAAAATAGTAGAATTAATATATTATATTTAAAATAAATATAAAACAAATACATGCATTTTACTTATATTACTTTACTTATATTCGTAATCTTGAATAAAAAGAGAAATATGTTTGAATTATTTAAAAAAATTTTACATACGTACATATATATATATTGCATGCACATACACACACGAATAAAAGAATATATAAAAAGATGCGATCACGCATGAAAATGTTTGGTTCTTCTTCGTATCAAATCGTTTAAAATAGAAAGAAAGCCTTTATGCGATCTGCATGATCGATCGCCCGAATCTATCGGAGTTATTAAAAATGTACGAGAGAAAAGAGAAACATACATTGTTTCTCTCTATCTTTTTGAAAGTTTAATTGAACAAATGTTTCATCGTTGTTGTTTCCACTAAGTTACTTTTACTTACAAATAAAAAAGTAGTTAACAAGCAATAATATTACAAACAAATTTCATTTCTCACGATATAAGATAGGATGAAGTATTAAACATTTTCCCATATTTTTTTATATTACAATGTTATACCATGAGTATTTAACATTGTCTTCTAATGTTTTTATCCACATAAAAAAAGTAGTAATTGTCTGAATGTGTAGAGAAATTTGAACACAATGGATACATCAGAATCAAAGAAATATTCAAAAGGTGTATTTTTTAATTAGTTAATATTTTTCAAATAATAATTTTTTATAATAATAATTTATAGACTACGAATGGGCCGTAAGATTAAATCGATTTAGTTTAAATGTAATTTGTCTTTGGCCTGTAGAAGAACAAAATATAAGAAAACAATCTTGGACGAAATTACATATAACGATATGTTTCATGCTAATAACTTTTGTTTGTACAATTCCTTGTTTATGCGCTCTTAAACAATGCAATAATTTAATGGAAGTGACGGATAATCTTGCATATTCTATTCCTTTGATAATAACTACAATAAAATTTATTGTAATATCCAGCAAGAAGAAAGGTAAGCTTAAATTGAAAGGAAAACAGAAAGCATCAATAAATAAAAAAAAGTATATATACATGAGGTATGCATCACTTTTTTTTTCAAGTTCTCTCGCTGATTGTAAACATGATCGCAAAAGATTGGGCAAAATTAAAAACTGACTATGAAAAAGATATAATGATACGCCGAGCAAGAATTGCAAGAATAATCAACATATTCGGTTATATATTAATATGTATCTTGATATGCTTATTGATGATTTTACCAAGATTCGGTATTACTATTCGATATGTAACGAATGGAACGGATGCAAAAAAACTTTTTCCGTTACCAACTTATTATATTTTTGATGTATCTGAAAGTCCATATTTCGAAATAATATATGCTCTTCAATCTATCAGTCTTTTAATAGCGGCATTTTGTTATGCTGGAGTTGATAATTTTTTTGGAATATTGATCCTTCATATTTGCGGCCAATTAACAAATCTTCGATTTCAGCTCGCAAATATGAAAGAATCAGAAGCTTCTAATTTCATTTTAATAGCTATTATAAAAGATCACATACGACTCATCAGGTATTTTATTTTACATTATATTATATAAATTCGTACTATTTCTCTTTTTTTTTTCTATTTTAGCAATTTATATATTATTATATTATTATATATGTATTATTAAATGTACGCAATAAAAAATTATTTTAATTTTCAAAAATATTTCATAGAGCAGCAAATGTGATCGAAAATACATCAACAGTTTTATTTCTCATTTTGTTACTTAATTTTGGAATGTGTGCTTGTGTATATGGCTTGTTAATAATCACTGTAAGTAATTTAATCTTATAGAATTATTAAAGATGTTTATAGAACAAAATTGTAAATCTGATAATTACAATCTTTAAATATTTTTTTAAATATCTTAAGATATACATTGAAGAAGAGCAATTTTCTCTGCTTCGAATAATATATTTAATATGTAATTTTACAAATACATTTCTTCAAACGTTTCTCTATTTTATGGCAGGACAAATGTTAGTAACTCAAGTAAGTAAAAATTTTTTTTTTCTTTTTCCACATTGTTACATTATTTGTGTATTTACTTAAAATTTTCTTGTAATTATATAGTCCGAGGAAGTGCATAATGCTGCATATGAATGTGAGTGGGTAAATTTAAAATACACGAAAGCAAAAAGTTTGATTATAATTATGGCGAGATCAAAAAAGCCGCTTTATTTAACTGCAGGAAAATTATTTCCTGTAACGATGTTAACATTTTGTAATGTAAGATATATTCTTTTCATATATTTTTACTCATTTTTTTTTTCATTGTCTTTATTTCTTATAATATTATTTCAGATATTAAAAATTTCGCTCAGCTATATATCCTTCTTATTAACAATATTATAAGATATTACAATTTATAAAAATTTATCAATTAATTTAACTAATTTTATATATATATATATATATATATATATATATATAT
>NW_006264083.1:180055-198525 GCF_000469605.1 Apis dorsata
TGATGCCCTATATAAAAGATATTAAAATACAGTTTTAAAAAAAAAACAAATATAATGACGTATTTTTTAATCATAAATATTATAATGGAAATAAATGAAATATATAAAATAATATCATATATTTTAAATATATTATTTTTGCTTAATTATTTTTATTAGATAAGTATAATAAATGAATTCTTTTATTTATTTCAATAGATAACAATAGAAATTTTGGTATAATATCATATATATTATAATACATATATATCATATTTATTTATAGAATTTCTTCTCTAGAGAAAATATCAAAATATAAATTGTTAAAACAAATAATCTTTTTTAAATTATAATATTTATAATAAGTAAATCCAAATAAATAATTCAAAATAATTGTCTTAATGAAATATTTGAAATTTATCTATTAAAATTGATTTGTTTATTTTTTAATTTTGAATAATACATAATAAATATAATAAACTATCGAAAGAGATGTATCCTGTAATATATTGTTATAATACATAATACATAATAATACATAATAAATATAATAAACTATCGAAAGAGATGTATCCTATAATATATTGTTATCGAGTATAATCATTTAACTAGCAGTTCCGTGTAGATAGTAACACAATATGGCAAGCATGAATTTACCTATATATATCATATATACATATAACCGTATAATAGAGACATAGTATTTATGTAACGTATGTTTGCATGTGTGTGGAACGCGCAGTTTCATGATATAAAAGTAAATTAATCGATTCAATAAATTTTATCAAAATAATATTAGAATATGTGTATAATTTTAAAGAATAAAAGAAATTTTGAATGTTAATAACAAAAAGAATAAGAATTAGTAGATTTTGATTTATATGTCTGTTCTATAGGTGAAATGTGTAATTTCCGTTGTAAGTATAGAAACAAAAAAATCATCGCTTTCAATTTAATCATAATAATTAACAAAACAATTAAATTATCATATGACATACAATTTTTATGAATAAAATGATTCTATACGTCAAAATTATCGGATTGATCAAATTGTATGTCGTACTTTTAGGTTAAATAATTCTATACAGTACAATATAATTGACTATATTCAATCTTGTAAAACATGATTTTTTTGCTTTTTGTATTATAATCAGATTGTTTATACATAACATAAATAAATAAATTAATTTCACTTCTAGAATAAATCATAGCAAATGGAAGATTTTAAAGTGAAAGATGAACCAATGGATGCGTTAAACATAGACAGTCAGGTTATGGTAAACGTTTTCTATGAAACAGCAGCACCATACAATACAATGCTTCCACAAGGACTCTAACTTAAACCTTACTTTAAGGACGAAAACATTGTAAGCGTTGTACTTAAGGAAGAACCCGGCGATAGATTTGATCCAGACTACATGGAGGACATCTGTTCTGGGACATTCGAGAAGGTATTTTTACCTATCGAAAATAATGAAGTTGACTTCTCTAATGAAATGGTAAATTTTATATAAAATTATTAATGATTAAACTTTGTTTATAAAAAAATCAATTTATTAACAAAACATTTTAGGTAAAACTCGAATTAGATGGGGAATCCAGTAGTCATCAAAATTGGACAGCACAAATTGCAAATACAAATTTGTGTGATAAAGAAGATGGTGCTATGCAAAGGTGCTTAACAAATGCAAATTTTGCTCAAGTACATGATATAGAAAAACATTCTGGATTTTGTCCAAATGGACAGCAACCAAAATTTTATAAAATACAATGTTCAATTTGCAAAAAATGGTTTTTAAATAATGATTCTATGGTTACTCACCTGAGAATGCACTGTAGTGGAAATCAGTGTGAGGTTTGTCAACAAAATTTTCAGGATAATTCCAGTTTACATGCTCATATGCTGACTCATGTTGGGATGAGTCCATTGGAATGCAATATTTGTCAAAAACGATTTGCTTACAAATGGTGTTTACGTAGTCATATGCAAATGCATGTATTAGAAAAACCATATGACAATGATGCATTGCAACACGCATTTATAAAAAGACCTGATTCTGAGCATGACCAATCTATGAGTACAGAAGAAAGAGTATTTGAATGTGATGTTTGTCATGCGACATTTAAAGAAAAATCTAGTCTGAATCGGCATGTGATTACTCATACAGAGGAAAGACCATATAAATGCGATGTATGTTTTGCAGCATTTAGGGAAAAAGCAAAATTGAATATGCATATGGTGTTACATGGAAACAAACAATTTAAGTGTACAATGTGTCATAGATCATTTACACAAAAAACAGCATTGAACAACCATATGTTAGCACATAGTGGTGAGAAACCACATGCATGTAATATTTGTGAAAAAACATATAAACGAAAATCAGAATTAATAAGACATACTATGGTTCATACTGGTGAAAGGCCATATGAATGTAAAGAATGTCTAATGACTTTTCGAGAAAAAGCAAAATTAAATTCTCATATGCTTGTGCACACAGGTGAAAAACCACATGAATGTCATATATGTCATAAGGCATGTGCCCGCAAATCCGATCTTAATAGTCATATGCTATTACATACAGGGGGCCAATATGATTGCAAAGTTTGCGATAAAATATTTACTCGTAAGTCGGATTTGAATCGACATACTTTGATACATACAGGCGAAAAGCCATTTGCTTGTGAATTATGCGACATGGCCTTCAGAGAAAAAACTAGATTAAATTCTCATATGCTTATACATACTGGCGATAAACGACATGCCTGTCACATTTGTCAAAAAACATTCAAAGAGAAGTCTTCATTGCGAAAACATATGTTAAGTCATACTGGTGATAGACCATATGAATGCTATGTATGCCATAAAGCATTTACTCAAAAAACAACATTAAATAGTCATATATTAGTACATGCAGGAGAACGACCGTACGAATGTAGTGCATGTCAAAAAATATTTAAAGATAAAGCAACATTGAAAAAACATTTGTCTGTGCATATAAATGAAAAAACTCATGAATGTTTAATTTGTTTAAAAAAATTTGCCCATAAAGCTGCGTTAAATAGTCATTTATCCACAAATCATACATCCTAAATAGGGTGATCTAGTCTATTATGTTTCAGCTTTTAGTTTTTTTATTAAGCATTGTTCGTCTATAGCTGCGTAAAGATGATTACATACATCCGTTTTATATGCTCATTGGCCCAAACAATCATATTCTTTCTGTATATCTTTATGTATAATAAATTAATTTCTAATTAATTTTTTATGGTTTCTTTTTTTAATATTTCTATACATATTTAATAAAATGCATGTACTTTTTATAAGTCATTAGATATCTGGACATTTATTACATATTGATAACAAATGTTTTTTTATGATTATTATTATTAATATAATAATAATTATAGTAAACATTTTACATATCATACATATCATTTTAATTTTTTCATGTTAAATGTTATCATTCATTTAATAACATAACGCCTGAATAATCTATAGTCAATCAGATCATCAATACATTCATTTTATTACATGTACTTTAATAAAAATGTAATGATATATTGACATTTTTTTATACCGCTTCAATAGTAATGTTTTGATGAACAAATCTACTATTTATATAATATAAACAACAAGATGTTTACATTTTTTATTTTATTATGAAATATATATCTATAATGTTTTGTTTATGTGTATACAAGTGAAAAATATTGAGCCAAAAATATTATACTATTAAATGGATGATATTGGATTGTTTATTATGTATTTTGATTCAATATCGTTTATAATATTCAGAAAGATAATGTTCTTAATTTAAAAGATTTTATATGCATACATAAATCGAAGATTATTATTTTTAATGATAAAATGTTATTTTATTTCATGGTTTCCACGTTATTCTGTTAAAAAAAATTCCCTAGAATGGTAATATAATTTTTTTTATATTACTACAATATAGCTTTCCTATTTTACTATAAGAAAGTCAATAACAATCCAACTCCAAATATATACATATTTGTACATTATATGCTTATAAATATTATACATTAATTATTATATATTAATTTTTCTCTTTATTATTGTTTGTTATAATATGATTGTTTTTTGATTATAAACAAAAATAATTATTTCATAAAAAAATTATTTTTAAATCTATTTAAGAAAATTGTTTTCTGCAAAATTATAAATGGTGAAATAAAACTTTTATAACTTGAAATCAATTAAAAAAACTTTTTAAATGGAATTGTCACAAAATCCTCAGATTTCTTTTGATGAAAGAACAAAAGGATTTGATTTATCAGCTGGCAAAACATGGATTTATCCAGAAAATTATCCTGTCAGAGATTATCAGTTCAATATTGTTCAAGCATGCTTATACAGAAACACATTAGTTTGTTTACCTACTGGTAAATAAAACTACATTTTTTAACATTATATTTAAATAAAAAAAAAAAAATTACAAAAATTAGCAATAATATTTTATTTTTTATTTTTATTAGGATTAGGAAAAACATTTATTGCTGCAGTTGTAATGTATAATTTTTGGAGATGGTACCCATGGGGGAAAATTATATTTTTAGCACCTACTAAACCATTAGTTGCTCAACAAATTTTTGCATGTCACGATATTATGGGCATACCTAGTGCAGAAACTATTGAACTTACAGGTAAAAAAATAATTTATGAAATTTAAAATATTATTATATTTAAGTATTTATATTTACTTTATTGTAAAAATACTATTATAGGAGCAATTAGTCTCAAGAAACGAGAAATAGCTTGGTCAAAAAAAAGAATAATATTTGCTACTCCTCAAGTTTTTCACAATGATTTAAACAAAAATATTGTACCTAGTGATTTAATAAAATGTGTAGTTATAGATGAAGCTCATAAAGCTTTAGGTAAACACTCTTACTGTGAGGTAATTATTCTATATAAAAATTATTTATATGTAAAAATAATGAAATTATTCATGTAGAAACAAAAAAAAAGTTTTAATATAATATTATTGAGTTGAATAATAATATATTTTATTTATTTTTAGTGTATTCACATATTAAGTGGAAAAAATCAAAATTTTAGAGTGTTAGCTCTTTCTGCTACACCAGGCAATAAAATTGATAATGTTCATGAGGTATATTTTATTATCAAATATATCCAAAAATAATGAATAATTTTTTAAATTATAATTATAATTTATTGAAATAATTCTATTTAAATATATTTTATAGGTATTACAAAATTTATTAATTGCTCACGTGGAATTAAGAGATGAAACTTCTTTGGATATTGTACCTTATATTAATAAAAAAAAATTCGAGATAATTTTAGTACCTCTTAATAATAAATTGATAGAATACAAAGAGAAATATATTTTTATTATGGATCGTCATGTTAAAATTTTACTTCAGTATAATATTCTTCGTGGACAAACTGCAAATATTTCAAAAGGAAGAGTACGTTATTAAATATTTTAATAAAATATTTAATACTTTAATAGACTTTAATATTAAGTTTAAATTTAATACTTTTGTTTTAAATTTCATTTATAATTATAATAAAAAAATGAAACAAAAAATAATTTAGGTCTTCCATTTATTAAAAGAATTCCAAAAGAAAACAAATAAAACAGGAAACTATGGACAAATTATAAAAACATTAAATATTTTAATGACAATGTATCATGCTTATGAACTTATGATTAGAGATGGACTTAGAGCATTTTATAAATTTTATCAAAGTATATATAATTGTTATTTTTTTTATTTTTATAAAATGTAAAATTTAGATTCAAATAATTTTTATATTATCTTAATAGGCCATTCTGATAAATTTTGGATGAATGAGGAACCACAATTACAAATATTGCTTGAAGATATTAAAACATATCTTGGCCCATTTCCCGATACAAAAATTTTATGTCAAGAAACTATAATGGAAGTTTGTAAAAATTTATATTTATATTATAAATTACATAAAATTTTTTATTGTTTTAAATCTAATATAAAATTTTATTTCAGATACCCCAAAATCTCATATTTGGACATACGAAATTCGATAAATTGAAAGAATTGCTTATATATCATTTTAAAAATAACCAAAAAAAAGAAAATAATACAAGAGCTATAGTTTTTGTTGAGGTTTATAATTTTTAATCTTATTATAATGTAACCAAATTTTAATTTTATGCAATATAATTTTCTTTTTGTACAGTATCGAGATATTGTAAGCGAAATTTATATTCTATTACTACAATGCCAACCATTAATAAGACCCCAAATGTTCGTTGGTCAAGCCGGGCAAAAACAAAAGCAACAAATAAAAGCATTAGAGAATTTTAAAAATAATTATGTTAATGTTCTTATATCTACGAGTATAGGTATACAATATTAATAATAAAAAGTAGTAACATATTTAATAAAAATAAGCAAAATCTTTACATTTCTAATAGGAGAAGAAGGATTGGATGTTGGAGAAGTAGATTTAATAATATGTTTCGATGTATCTCAACATTCACCGACGCGACTAGTGCAAAGAATGGGAAGAACAGGACGAAAACGTGATGGACATATAATTATTCTTGTTACAGATGGAAAAGAACATGAAGTAATTTAAAATTTAATGTTCTATGATATTTTAAAATGTTCTCATATTATTTTGATTATATTTTAATTTTGATTTGATTATATTTATTTTTAATTTATATTATTTATATATATTTTAATTTATTTTATTATATTTATTTTTTATATTACAGACATTAAAATCTACAATAGCTAGAAGAGATTCTTTAAATTATAAAGTATTAAATACGAATAATATTTTCTCTTCACTTTATCAAAACAATCCACGTATGATTCCTGATATCTTAATTCCAGAATGTTTAAAAATGCATATTAGCATACAACCAAAGACTCCTGTTATAAAATATAAAAACAGAAAAAGAGAGGCAAATAATAAAGAAAAGAAACATCAAAATATCATAAAAAAAAATGGTAATATATGAACATATAATTTTTTATATATTTTTCTTCCTTTTTTTGCAACGAAATAAATTGTATATATGTTTTAGAATTCAATTTAGTATCGAAGAAAAACGAAACTAAATTTTTAATGATGAAATATTTGAAAGTTGAAGAAAACAAAGAATCTTCTAAATATAATTATGGAATTCTTAATTTTGAGACAATTCAAAATATTAATAATCATAACACTACAAAATTATCAGATGTGAAAATTCTTTCTTGCGACAATCATGCAGTTGATTTCCTTACAATATGTGCTTTAAAGATTTCTGCAAGAGAAGAAAATATAAAAAACAAATGTAAAATTAATAAATCTTATGTACCTAAATCTTCTTTTGTTAAAAATTTTGTGGATTTTACAATACCTGATATTAAAGTTCTTGATTGTTTAATTACACTGAACGATATTATTCCTTATAATTATAACAAAAATAAATCAAATAATGATAATAAAAATGACAATTGGAATAATTCGCATAATGATGAATATATAGTTAAAAATAAAATAACATTAACAGAGATCGTTGATAAGTATCAACAAAAATCATCTTCCAAGTTTGAAGATTTACTTGATGATAGTAATAAATCAAATGAAACTGATTTATCGGATAATGAGGAAAAAAAACTAGAGAATAGCATTATGTATTCTATTTATCCTTCTTCAAGTGTTTCTAAGCAATGTATACAAAGCAATCTGTTAGAATCAGTCAGAACAGGAAATACAAATATCATATTACAAAATTCAATATCTGATAAATTTGAAGATATATTGAATGAAATATCTGATGATTCTGAAACCAATTATACTGAAAATTTTGAACAAAATTTGATAAAAAATATTGACATTAAAAACAATGAACAAATAAAAAATTCTTCTAATATTACGGAATTGGATAATAATTTTAGATTAAAAAATGATTTGCAAAAAGAAATTAAAATAAATAACTTTTCTTCAATTCCAATGGATCAATATAAACATAATTTTGAATATTTTGAAGATTTAAGTGAAACTACTAATATGCCAAAATTTATTGAATTTCAAAATGAATATACTTTTAATGAAAAACAAACAATTGATGAAATAGTTCGATTAAATTCAAATTCAATCCTTTCAAAGATCAATGAATCAGAAGATGATATATTTCAAGACAAAAATTTTTTGTTGCAAATCGATAATCAATCAAATTTTGATGAACAAATAAATAATTCGATTGATTATAAAGATGAAAAGAATTTTAATAAGATAGAAAATTTAAATAATCAAAAAAATATAATTAATACAGAATTAGAAGTGGAAGAATATGATTGGGATGATGATTTTAAAGTTTCGATTGATACTGTACAAAATTATATAAAATTCGATACATTTGAAGAAAAACAAAATAACGAGAAATTAAAAATTGAAAATAATATGGAAAAATGTGATCTAAATAATAAAGAATGGATTTCAATCGAAAAGTCAAAAAATATTTCAAAACAAAACGCTTCTCGTATGACTATAGCAAATAAATTAGCGAATGTAAGAAAAAGGAATTCAAATTATAATTATTTTAATAATGATTCTATGAATAAAGATAATTCTAAAAATGTTCATCTTTCAACTGTAAAAGAAAAAAAATATATTTCCTTCATTGATAAATCAAAAAATAAGAAGAAACATGTAAATCAGAAAAAAGAAACAGAATATTCTCGAAAACATAATCGTAATCGAAAATTGAGAAAAACAAAAAATGAATTTATATTGGAGGAAGCAGAAGTTTCTTCGAATAGTGAGACGACAAATGAAAGTTGTGAAACCGATGATGATCTCAAAGATTTTGTTAGTTATACGCAAAATATACAAGATACATCTGATATATACGTTCATTATTTACAGAGTACTAGAAGTCCAGTTAATAGACAAAATTTTCTTTTTAAACAACAATACACACTGAATTCTAATATAGATATATATTCACAACCTATAACTCAAAACGAATCCTACATAAATGTAAGTGAAATGATTGTACTAATAACAAACGCTTGAATTTTAATATTTTTGTTTTTAATGAATTTCAGGATTCGTTTTGCGTAACGGGAGACGAAATTGATAAGGAAATTACTCGAGACAAAGAATTGTCCGAATTAGAAAAAGCGGAAAAAAAACTTAAAAGGCAAAAACGAAAACGCATTAGCAATAAAGAATTAAGTCGTTATAGGAGAATTAATAAGAGAAGAAATATAATAAATTATTTTAGCACCAGTGAAGATGAGACTGAAAATTTGCGCAAACAAATAAAGGACGAATCGTTATTAAAGCGATCATGAAAAAAATAAATCAAGTTAATTTTAAAAGTCTATCATTTATATAATTTATAATAATAATAAATTAAGCATTTTCTTTTTTTTTATTTTTCAATTCAATATAGTATCTAAAAGGTATTGAGTTTCTATATATTTATATTTAGATTAAAAAGTGATTCGATTTTTTTTGTTTTTTATTTATGATTTTTCTAATCAAATAAATATTCGTATATTACATTAATTATTATTGCAATTTTTGAAGTAAAAGAAATAAAGATAATAACTCAAAATAAAAATAATTTTATGATTGTAGATAAACATCTATTTTTAAGAAAAAATTTTCATCTAGTGTTGATTGAATCTTGTTAATTAGAAATAGCGAAAAAAAGTCTTCTTGATAAATAAAAATTTTTTTCTATGCAATTTGTTTTTGTTCTAGATTTCATCAGATCTTTAAAATATATAAAGCCAAGATTGCAAATATTTTAATCAATTATTTGAGTTGAAAATATAAAAAAAAAAAAACAATTATGTTTATTTTAAACGATATATTATTATTAAGATAAGATAAGTTTGATATTTATAAATAAAAGAAAAGGATTAAAAATTATATATTATATTTTAATCTATTTTTAAATCTAATTATTTTTAGATAATTTATTTCATAATTAATTAATTCATTCATTAATTATGATATAAATTATGAAATTATTATATATAATTATATCAAAAAATGAATGAAATGAATTATCAGTGAATAGATTTATTAGTGTGAAAAGTTAAATAATTCATATTTATAATATCTAAAATTGATGATTAACAACAGTTTTTTATTCACTGTTATTTCAAAAAATCAAGTAATGAAATAATAATGAATATTTTTATTTAATTTATCTAAATTATAATAATAAAATTATAATAATCGTTATTTGAACAGGATATAAAAGTTATCTTTATCAAAATACTATCATCGTGATGCATAAATTATTTTTCAATTACTAAAATTGCAAACACGAATTTGCTACTATTTTCTAATAACATTTTAATGTACACAGCTCAAATTAGAGCTTATTTTATAATTTTTTTCTTGTAATTCTCTTAAGTAATATTTTTATAATCATAATTTGTATGTTTGTATTAATTTATATGATTAATTTCTTTAATTTTGATCTTGTGTATGAAGAGTCAGATAAGAAATTATTTTTGTTATTATTTTGATCAAAAACAATTAATTTTTTACTTAAATTTTCTTTTGCAAAAAACAAAATATATAGTAAAATTAATTCGAATTTATATAACTATGAACATGATTATTTTTAATTTCGAAAATTTTTGATAAATATAGAGCAATACAGAATAGAAAATATAAAAACCCAGGAAAAAAATCAAGAAACTAATTAGAAATTCAATTATATCAATAATCCATATTTTGTAAGATCATAATTATAAGTCTTACAAATTTATATCATTCAAATTATTAATTAAAAAAAAAAATAAATTATTTAAAAATTGAAATGAAATAAAAATAAATAAAATAAAATAATAAATAAATAACTATTTTTATTGTATTTTGTTTCAATTGATTTCTATTAAATTGATATTAACATTGTTATAATTCATAATTCAATCTTATTATTATCCAAATTTATTCAAATTGCAAGCTTTTTTTTCTGAATAATTCGAATTTTAATTAATAATGTTTCAATTAGTAAAAAAAAAAGAAAGAGAAAAATATATGATGATTTTATATAATTTTGTAAAACTTCTGATTAAATAGTAGAGTAATTATATATATACAGATAAATGATTAAATATGTTGATTGACTGATTTTTTACTAAATGAATTTATTTATCTATTGAATACTGGATGAAATCAACACGTAATAGATCTCGTAGAGCTATTATGTACTTGTCTCAATTTACTGTTTTTTTCTATATATTCATTTAAATTTTATATATACATATACATACATATATAAATAATGAAATACATCGTTGAAATATTAAGTAAGAAAAATTTATTTAATAATAAAAATATTAATTATATCATTCTTTTTTAAAAAAATGCCAAAATGAACTTATCGCTTCATGAATTTTTATGAATTTAATGTTACAAAATATACATGATAAAGAAAATATTTTGATCAATTTTTTCTTGTACATATAATAAGCAAACGATTTTAATTTTCAAAATATTTGTTAAAAATTTTTGATACTATTATATTAAATTCTTGTATGTGTCTGAGGTAACATATGTGTCAATATAACTATTATTTATTAACTGTTTATATAAATACATATAAAGATAGCTAATCAATCTGACTATAGCAGATAAATTATCCAATACATCATATTTAACATTTCGAATAGCGAATTTATAAAAATAAAATATAAAATAATTATTGAATAACTAAAAATATAATGATTGAAATTATATAGTGATATTAATTTGATTAGCATTTATCATTATAACTTTGGTTATTATATTTTTGATTGTTTAAGGATTGTATATAAAATTGCATTTTTTATATTTTATATTTTCATAAGTTTGCTATTTTGAATAAATATATAATATGATACTATTAGTTTACGATATTGATTATTATCACTTTGCCATATGTTTATATGAACTATTGATAAATAATAATCAATGTAATAATATTAACATTTTTAAAAAAAAAATAAAAAAAATTATTTTTTTAAGTTTTTTGATTGATTTTTTATTTTAATGATAAAATAAAGCTTTAAAAAAAATTGAAATGAAATAGCTAAAATAAAAATATAGCTAAATTGAAAAAATCGC
Organism: Apis dorsata; assembly: GCF_000469605.1. Taxonomy (NCBI): domain Eukaryota; kingdom Metazoa; phylum Arthropoda; class Insecta; order Hymenoptera; family Apidae; genus Apis; species Apis dorsata. The sequence continues at coordinate 192,150 of NW_006264083.1, forward strand.
TAAATTATGTAAATTATTAAAAGCAATTTTGTAAATATGTAAATTTTTTTGTACAAAAAATATAGAACAACAAAAAGATAAACTTTTCATTCTGATATTTTTTACGATTATTGATTCAAGATAAAATTTTCTTTTTCTTGATTCGATCATGAATAAATGATCATATTTGTAAGTCATGATTATTATTATTTATGACTATATTATTTAATTCAGTATTATTATTTAGTAGTTACATATATAACAATTTTCACATTAAAATAATGTAAATCGGAGATAATGAAATCGCAATCTATTTTCGATATAAATATGACTATGAATATTAATCGTGAAATTATTAACCATAGTAAAAACAATAATGATTTTGTACCTTATCAAGGAGAACGTTTCGATATTTTTGATTGGACATTTTTCAAAGTAATGTATATGAAGTTTTAATTGTACCAATTTTATAATATAAATACTATATATATATATTTTTATTCTGTTTGCATTAGAGTATAAGCAAGAAATATTCTAAAAACGTTATTCTTTCGTCAATATCTTTAAAAATTGCATTAGTATTATTATATGAAGGAGCTCAAGATGAAACTGCATATGAATTTGCTGATATATTGCAATTACCCGTTACCCGAAATGCTACACGAAAAAAGTTTTCTAATATTTTACAATCACTTCAGATAAATTTCTTACAATTTTGATTGTAAAAATCAAAGTTAAGAAATATGAAAAAATAAATACAAAAATAAATGCTTTTTCTAACAAATCTGATATTTTTTTATTTTCTCAGACTAATTTTACAGTATATACTTTAAATATTGGTACACGAATTTATATTGATTCGAATATTTTGATTAGACAACAATATGAAGCCAATGTAAAAATCTTTTATAACACTGATGTGATCATTGCGAATTTATCTAATGCACAGCCCTTAGTTAAGACAATTAATAATTGGGTCAGTAATGTTACTAATGTTAATATTGATCGAATAATAGAAGATGGTAAGAATTAAAATATAATAATATAACTATAATGACAAAAGTATTTATATAACAGATAATATTTAAAATATTTTTAAAATGGAATATTTTTTTTAAAATTGAATCAAACGATTTAAATTTCTTTGAAATGTTAGAAGAATTAATTAACTAATTTAGATAATATATAAAATATTGTCGCAAATAATATATAAAAAAAATGTTATATTTATAATAAATTAAAATTTAAAAAAAAAATAAAAATCGATTTTTTTATCTGAACCTATAATAAAGATTTAAAACATGTCTAAATTTCAACAAGTTATACATATGTACAAAATTCATTAAAATTTCATCAAAATCGATTAATATTGCAATGAAAAATAATCGAAAATATTCAAATTTGCAATTTTTTACGATTCGTAATTTTAATATTTCTACAATATATACAATAATAAATACAATTGTATATAATTCTGTAATATATTTCAATACTTGTAACTCTTTTATATGTCAATTGATTTCCGTAAAAGTTTATGTATATAACTTGTATATATAACTTAAATTTATAAAAGGCATGTTTTAAATTTCATTGTAAGTTCAGATAAAAAATTAAAAATTATGACTTTTACTTTTTTCTCACGATTCCAAGTAATAATTATTTTTAAAAATATATTATTTAGTAAACTAATTCTTCTAACATCTCAAAAAAATTCAAATCGTTTGATCTAATTTTAAGAAAGTTAAGTAATTATTTTAAAAAGCAGTTTTTTATCGATTTTAATGATTTTTAAATATGTTATAAAAATCAATATTTTGAACTTTCTATGTTTATGAATCTTCTATGAATTTTTTTTCTATATATATAACTATCATTAAATTTCCAAGATATTTACAAAAAAATATTAATAATTAATTAAATATAAACTATTCGCTATTATATAAAATTTATATATATATATATATATATATATAAAAACGTATATATAACTTCACATATATATTTTATATACATACGTATATATAATTCCATAAATCTACAACTATCTATTGTTTATCTATTTTTTTTATAAACACTCATTCAAAATGTATAGTGAGTATCAATAAATCAATCAAAAAATTATATGTCATTATAGTAAGCTTAAAATGTTTTAAATCCGAATTTGGACATTTTTTCAGATCTGGAGTACTAAATTTGGATTTAAGATATTTTTAATTTATTTCTCTATAATCTATGAGGAAGTACTTTTAAATTTTTAACTTTTCATTCGTTATAGATCTTATTTGCTATCATTATATAATTATATTAAAATAAATCGCATGCAGGCATGAACATATAGAAATTCTGTGTAACAATCTTTTTTCATATATTTCGAAAACTAAAGCCAATGATAGTTATAGCATAAGAAAAAATTGTTCAAAATCTTGTTTTTTATAACATATCCAAAAATCATTGAAATCGACAAAGAAATTTTTTCTAGATAATTATTTAAACATTATTTCGTTTTAAAAAATGCTCGAATATTGCATTACTTTATGTAAATATAATATTGTATATATGTAAAAATATAAATTAAATATATAATCAAATAAATTTCTTCTTTTTTTCAGATAATAGTGTGAAAAATTCTTTGATGTTGATTGTGAATACTCTTTTCTTTAAAGAAAAATTATGGCAAATATTTTTCTTCAGAAAATACAAAAAATTATGGCAAATTTCATTTAATTGATAATCGAACTGTAGATATACCTATTATGCATGCTTACGGACGATTTTACTATATCGAATCTTCTGACTTGAACGCCAAAATTTTAAGAATTATATGATGTATGTAATCTATTATCCTCTTTTTTCTTTTTTTTTATTTTATCTTATTTTAGGGATAATTTGCTATATATTTGTTATTACTACGCATATTAAACGGAATTGATCAACTCATCAATAAAATTAATCCTTTTGTATTAACACGATACATATGGCTAATGCAAGATTTACCTGTTGACGTCTTAATTCCTAAATTCAAATTTGACTTTTCTAGTCACTTAGAACCCATTCTACGTGAAGTACTTATCGTTCATTTTCTTATCACTTTATTTCTATTAATTTACGTTTAGTTTCTTATCTTTTATATTTTATTTTTTATTAGCTTGGTATTCGCGATATTTTTGATGATACTGCAACGTTAACTAGTATAGTTCAAACAAAACGAACTTCAAAACGTCTTAAGGTTTCAAATATTTTACAAAAAACTGGAATCGAAATAAATGAGAAAGAACTATAGCTTATGTGGCTACCGGTAAATTTTTTTTTTTTATTATCCTATTTATGCTCAGAATTGTTTTTCAAAATTATATAAAAAGAAGCATACCTTACTGATTTAGATGATTTTTAAATATGTTATAGAGAAATTTTTAAACAATATTTATCTTGCATATAATTATTTTTTATAGTTTTCGAAATATTTAGAAAAAAATATTACTACTATTTCATAAAATTTCATTTATATATATACGTCCATGATAGTGTATGCGAAATATGCGATTGCTTCTTTTTTGCTTATATTTTTGTTTATATTATATTATTGTTTATATTTTTGTTTATATTAATATAAACAATAATTTTTTTTGCAAATATCAAAACTATAACATAGTTTTTATTATATAACATATATTTATATAACATAGTTAACATAGTTATACAATAACAAAAAATTATTAAAAAAAATATTTGCAAAAAAGATTATTATTATATAGAATTCCTCTTATATTAATATCTACTGCTACATAAGTATATGACTGATTTATTTTCTATTAAATATATGATGACAATTAAAATATATAATGAATAAATTAAAAATTTCTTATGGATTAATAAAGTTAAAAATATCTCAAATCCAATGTCGAACAAAATATTAGATCTTTTGGATTCGCGAAATATAAAAATAAAATATAAAATAAATTATTATTATAAATCCTTAGGTGACCGAAATTAATGAATTATAATGAATTTCAGTATCATTTTTAATATCGTTTTAATTTTGGTTGTCCAAAGGAATTATTTTATATTTTATTTTTGTATTTCATGGATCCAAAAGAATATCTAAACTTCGCATTAGATTTAAGACATTTTAAATACATTATAAAGAAGAAATCTTTTTGATCAGTTTTTTAATCATTATACATTTTGAATTATTGCTATACAACAATATATAAAACAATATTATTTATAGAAATAATAAATAATGAGAGATTTACACATACATAAATATATATAAAAAACATTCTACATAATAATATTCTTTTTTTGCAAATATTTTGAAAACTAAGTCCGAGTGGTAGTAAAATGCGAAGGAAAAAATTATTCAAAATTTAATGATGTTGATTTGTATAATATATCATCGAAATCAGAATAGTAGATATAATCAAATCATTAAAAAGTATGTATCACTTTCTATATAATTATTTTTTTTATTTATTTATAAATATACGAAACATATATAATTTATTTTTCCATTTATTTCTAGAAATTGAAATTGGAAATAAAAACAAGGATGAAATATTTCATGCTAATCATCCGTTTTTATTTTATATTGAAGACGAATCCATTGAAAGAATTATTTATATCGGCAAAATTATGAATCCTCTGGACACAATGGATAATATAAAAATAAAATAAAAATAAATTACTAGCAAGAATCAATATTTACTATCTAAATTTAGAATTAAGAATATCAAAAACAAAGTTAATCTCTTTTATTTGTAATAATGAGATATAAAAATAATTTTCAATCAAAATGCTAATTATTTATAATATAAATATCAAGTATCATGATTTGATTATTATTATTATTATACGCAATATTTTTTCCCATATTTTTATCAAGATTTTAAATATTATTATTTAAAGTATATTTTTAAAATATTGCATAAATAGTCTTGTACTAAAAGTACTTAATAAAATATATCTTTTTCTTTTTTTACATTTAATGCATTTTTATTATGCATTTAATTGGTATTTAATTGCTGTATGCCACATTGAAATTTCTTTTTTTTAGATAATTTAATAAAAATTATACTTCACTTTTTTTTATATTATTATATTTTAAATCTCATAATATTATTATATTTTTTTTTATAATTTATGCCAATTTATGCCAATGGCAATGATCTTTTATTCCTATTTTCATAATAAACAAAATAAGAGATATAATAATATTTATATAAAATATTAATATTAATTTAATTAATATTAATGTTTTTAGATTTGATTTTTCAAACAAACTTCAAACTTAAATACTAAAAATTTTCAATATTTTTATTATTTTTCATAGATAAGATAAAAATGCTAATTAACATTGAAATAAACTAAAACATAAATTATTGATAATGTGTTATATATAATTTTTTATGATATATATATATTAAAAGCATATATATATATATGCTTTTAATATATTTTTAAAGATATGACAATTATTATATTATTATATTAATATATAAATTATATATTTATTATACATGATTCTTTTTTCCATAATATAAAATGTAAAAATTTTCGATTGAAAATTTGTATATCATTTGCATTTTTCATTATCATTGTCAAAATTGTTTTAATGCTCATATGTGATGATTTAAATTTAAATAAATTAGATTTATTTTTATATTCTTTGTTCAAAGTTATAAGCTAGAAAGAATTGCTTAGAGCAATTTTAATAATATGATATTGAAAGAATATATTATAAAAAAACATATACAGCATAATAAATAATAGTTTTGATTTTTTGATACAAGATTTTTAATCAAAATAATAGAAATTGATTCATAATTAAAGATAAATAAAAATTAAATAATAAATTAAGAAGAATACATATATATAGAATCTCAAAATATAACCCATTAAATCAATGAATTAATTCAATAGATAATATGCAATAAGATCTCTTTTATTATATTATTAAATACATAATCTTACACCTAATACACATCTGTTTTTTAATTTTAGTCATTTATTTTAAGGAATATTGATTAAAATGATTCAATGAAACAAATATGAAATGATAATTTTTATATTCTAATATTAAAATATTTATTTTATGAAATACTAATCTATTTATTGATATATCTATATTTTCCACTTAAGCATACATTTTAAAAATTTTATTTTTGATAAGATTAAGAATTCGCAGCCACAAATTGAAATAAATGCAGCTGTATTATTAACTTTGTTTACAATAGTAAAATATTAATAGATACAAGTTTCAGAAAAAGATCTATATTACTTTATATTAAATATTATCTAAAAATATAATTATTATTTTAATTTTTGTAATTTTAATAATTTTTATAAATTTAAAAAAAAAAAATCTTAAAAATAAAATCTTTTTATAAAAAAAAGATAT
>NW_006264084.1:0-438 GCF_000469605.1 Apis dorsata
GATAACATTTTTAAAGATCATTGAAATAAACAAAAAAAATCCTTGTTAAATAATAGACATTCAAAATATTCATATTTCAGTTTTCTAATATCTTTTCTAAGTTATCTAAAATTTTCTTCAGTTTTGTTATTTTTCAGTCTTATAAAAAAAAGTCTTTCTTGTCCAATATAAAATTTTTTTATTTTCATTGCAAAAGCAAAAAAAAATGTGAATGATGTCCAAAAGTGATATCCTTGATGTATGAGTAATAAAAGAAGAAAAATAGAAAGGAAAGAAAATAAACAAGAAGAAAAATAGACAATAGAGCAGATAGATGGAAAGAGAAAGGTGAGATAATTGGCGCCAGCATTAATAGTTTCATAGTAGATAAAGATTATTTAAAAGACATGCCTAATCGCTGTTATTGTTTAATTACTCGAATGTATATCAACAATCAAA
>NW_006264085.1:0-349 GCF_000469605.1 Apis dorsata
TATATAAATATATTCTATTCAATTATTAAATAAATTTAATAATATAAAAAGTAATATATTTTCAAAATATTTTTTACGAGATACCATATTTATTATAATAATTACAATTTAATAATTATATTTCTCTAATATGAGTTGAATCTAAAAAAAACTTAATGATACTGCTAGATTTGATAATATTTTAAAATCATTTATTAAGGATAATTTGAATAATTAAAATAAAATTATGAATTATTAGAAAAATTTTATTAATATATTTACAATGATTGAAAATAATATAGCATTTTTTCAAAGTTAGACCAAACAAGTCTTTTTTGAGAGTTAGAAAGATTAATTTAGATGTGGTTTA
>NW_006264085.1:371-12114 GCF_000469605.1 Apis dorsata
ATAAAAAAATTAAATATGATCTTTATTTTTTTAAATAATTTTTCATTTTCAAATGTAGTACGCTTTAGTAAGATTAAGACATAATCAAGTGAACGTATGCTTAAAATCAAGAATATTTAAAGTCAATTTTTTCGATTAAACAAAATCTTATATAAAGAACTTTTATTTTATTTTCAATTTATTTTTTTATATATAATCACCTTCTTTCCGATTGTGTAGTCATCAGTAGTTTCCGATCATTCTGTATAATAATATATAAAAATTAAATAAATAAAAAATTTAATAAATATAATAATATAAAAAAATATACTATAAATTTTTTACTATTTTTTTTTGTCTAACTTGAAAAAAAAGGAATTTATGAAAATTATGATTATCATTTGAGAAGATCGCGATTTTCCATTGGAGTATATAAGTATATATATAGCCAATATTATGAATTAATTGATTTATGATATTCCAAATTTAAAAAAAATGTCTTGAATTAGATTAGAAATAAATATCATAAATTGCATAAAAACAATGAAGTAATTAGAGAATGTTATCTCATAATAAGTTTCTCATAATAAGTATCTCAGAATAAGTTTAGAAATTCCAAATTGAAGTGTTCTAAAAATTATACAATTATAAGTTTCCTTTAAGTATATATATTTCTTTCAAAAAAGGAATTTTTGTCTTTGTTAAAAACAATATATATACAAATATATATACAAAATAGAGTTTAAATTAGACAATTAGAATTAGGATAAGGCCAATAACTTTAAATAAAATCGCAATTAGATGCAGAAGAACTATTTAATGATCATGGAAATTAATCAGAAATCGAAATTTAGTCAATCGTTAATTAGCTGCAAACAGTTAGAGTTAATTAATTCATTCAGGACTCATAATACAAACAATTATATAATAATCTACAAATATAAATAATTCTTTGAATGATAACATTCAAAACTCCTTTCATGCAATATTTAAAGTTGAATTTTAACAGGTTTCCAGGAACTATAATCGATTCCTAATAATAAAAATTCTAAAAAATAGATTTTCTTCAAAAATAGCAAAATTGTTAATTGTAAATTGTAAATCTAGCCTGAAACTACTTGTGATATTTAACTTTCAATAATGTATGTATATCAATTCTACTAGTTAAAAAAATGGTTTTTTTTTTTTGCTATATAGTATAATAGGAACATCAATTTCTCGAATCTATTTTATAAAAAATTATTTAAATTTTTTAAATTTAATTTTATTTTTATTCATATAATTTTTCTATTTTTATTCATGTAAAAGAAAATAATTATTTAATTATAATAGAAAAAAAATTTGATAATTATTTAAAAGTTTTTATTTTTAATATTAATTTCAATGATTTTTTAATGTGTTCATAAAAATATGAGAAATCTTTGGGAGAGGATTTAGACATCAAAATATTGAAAAATGTTTATATACACATATATCCGAAGTTATAAACATTTTGTATTAAATAGAGATTGAGATGACAAAAGAATGAGAATATCAGCTGAATGCATGGCAATACCGTATTGCAAAGCTTTTCAATAAAAGTAAATATATTGGTATTTTATATTAATTGATTATTTTAAATGAATTTCAATATAATGTAATATAATGTACATGTTATATAATTCCTTATTTAATAAAAACTTATCTCGAATAAGTTTTAGTAAATTCCAGAATACATATATTTAAATTACCATTTTATTTAAATCCATAGATAATTTTTTGCTATAAATATATTATTTAAATCATTAGCTGAATATACGCACTCAATCTGCTTATTTACTAAAATCCATAGCAGCAAATCAAAACACATAAGATTTTAAATTAGAAAAGTTGAATGTGTTTTTCTACATATAAATTTACTTATTCTCACATAAACAAAGAATGATATTTAAATCAATTTGAAATTCATAGATCAATTGAAGCATCAGTTGAAAATCTAATGTTTGTGTCTATTTCATTTGAATTCTATATTTTTTATTTCAATATGAGATTATTAAACAGAAAAAAATAATAGTCGAAATTCAATATTTATATTTTAATCATATAATACTAATGCCACTATAAATATTATTATAGTCCATTAAAAAAATCATATAAGCATTGCACTTTTCTTTTTTATATTATTGCATATTAAACATTTTTTTTTATTCATTATTCAGATTAATTTAAATAAAATTATTTCAATTATTATTATTATTATTTATTATTAATTTAATTTTATGAATTTAATTTTATATGAAAATTATTTTTTAAACAAATATTCAAATATTGTATTATTTCATCAAACTTTGAACTTCGCGGCACGACAATAAGATAGCATTATTAATAATTGAATCCTTATCTTAAAAAAAGAAATCAAAAAAAAATGAAATAGTACTATTTGAAATCAAATGTTATGTTTGTGTATATTAAATATAAAAATACGAAAACCTAGATCAACAATCTTTCCCATTGCTAAGATAGTGTTGCTTTGTTGTAATCTTGGTTCGTTCATAATGTATTCGTTGATGTAATGTATATTAGAAATAAAAATGTGAAAAAAAAATGAGTAATATAAATAAATAAAATTTGTAATATTCATTCGAGCATACATAAAAAAAGCAATTGCAATATGTATGCATTTTTTATGAATATATAATATTAAGATCTAATATTGATTCATATTATTAATAACAGATATCTAGATCAATTTTTTTTTATTATTTTTATATTATTTTTATTTTTATTATTTTTTATTATTTTATTATATTTTTTTTATTATTTTATTATTTTTTATTATCTCTGCATAAGAATAAGAAATATTAAGTACAAGTGAAATAAAGATAAAGATTTGTCATTTGATTGGATGTTTAATCATCTGAGATTCAAATTAATTCAAGTATCATTAATATTTTAAACTTTCTTATACAAAATGTAAAATGTAAAATAATTAAAAAAGGAATTATACATATAAAAATATTCAATTTTATAATTCAAAATCTTATAGAAATGTGTTTTGATTTGCTTCTATGGATTTCGATGAGTATGATAGTAAGTTGAATGAAATATAATAATTCATTTATGATTTTAAATGAAATATTGTATAATTATCCGAATATTGCAGAATTTACTATAATTTATTCCAGGTAAATTTCTGTTAAATAACAAATTACATAGATTTCAATTTGCATAATTAAAAATTTTTTAAACGATATAAAAATATTGTATAGTTATATTACATGATATTTATATACATTGTATATTGCCTTATACTGAAATTCATTTGAAATAATCAATTGTATATAAAAAAATATCATATTATTTATTTTGAGAAGTTCCGTTACGCAAGCAACATTGCAACAATACTATCTCCTTCCCTAAGCATTTTCGTTTTTCATCAAATATCTATTTATTATATATCTTCAAATTCTCATGAAATACTACTGACATTTTACTGTCATTATGTTTATTTATTTAATTGTAATCTTTAATCGATTACAATCTTTGGCTTTAATATTTGGCACATTGATTAAAAGATGTCATACATCGATCAAAAGTTTATGAAGCAACAAATACAATAGTTGTCCCATTGCTGCAAATTTATTTATTTGAGATAATAATATGAAACTAATAAAGTATTTAAACAATTATAACAACATATAGTTGCATTTATCTCCGAATATTTATTTGAAAGAAATGCATATAAATAATGATTAATAATACATATGAAGGTTAGAATCAGAATTTAATTGAAATTTTCAATGAAAAATTAAACGCCTTTTGCTCGAATATAGAATTAGTATTAGATTATATTAGAATTTTAATATGAATGGAACGAACGAGTAACATGTGCGAATTTGTAACTTCGATGATTTCGATTGTCCAAAAATTGTTCCATATTTTATTTTCGTATTCAATATTATTCGGAATAGGGAATCCTTACTGATTTTGATAATTTTTCATTCATCAACATTAATATGTTTTAGAGGACAAGAACAATTTTTAAATAACTTCTTTTTTATGTGTTACCTCCGTAACACAAGTCGGTCTTAATTTTCGAGATATTTGCAAAAAAAGATTACTATTTTATAGAATTTCTTAAATTATTAAATTATTAATTATTAAAAAACACAGATCAAAGAAAATGCTCTCATATCTGAAAAATGCTACAAGGGAAATAAATTTACTGATCCATCATAATCTAACATATTCTTCAAAAATTGGCTTAAGTTAATTGATACATTATTACATATTTATATATCGTTTATTTTGTGATATAAATTACTGGAAATTTAAGTAAAAAAATAATTATTGCTTAAGAGCAAAGAATGTTTAAGTTTAAATTCTGACATTGTTTATTCTTGGAGTAATATACGTTCCAAAAAAAAAGATGCTTTGCGTTCCAATTTTTTTAATCCATTGACTAAACTTTATGATCATTTTAATTGAACACTCATACGAATATACAATATATTTTTATGATTTATCTCTACTCATCGAATTTTTATCTATTAATGAAAAAACAGCAGCATTAACCTGTTTTTTTATGAAGTCATCTGATCTCTAATATGCATTAGTATGACATAATATTAATTTCTAAATTAATTATTAAATTATTAATATAACTAAAAAAAATCATATTTAATATTTCTTCTTGTGACGCAATTGTTTTTCTTATTGAATTATTCCATATATTTCGTTAATTAATGCATAATAAATAGCTGTTATAATTAATATATGTTATATATTATTATATGTCATATAATTTATTACAAATATAAATATATTGAAAAAAATAATTTACCAAACTTTAAAATTTTTTAAGAGAATGATTCATTTGCAATCTATGATTTCTTTGAAACTTTTCTTTCTTATGGCAAGTATTATATGATACAATGAAAAAATTTTTAATTTTGAATTTCAAAATTGAAATCAATTTTGCAAATTTTTTTTAATAATCTTTACTGATTCAAAAGTGTAGAATCATGTTATAATAATTATAATATTTATTTTTTTATATATCTTGTATATATTGAAGAGATTTAGATAAAAATTAAAAATTTTCCTTTTCCTGATTTTTAAGTGAATATTTTGTTATGTGTATATATAATTGATTTTTTTAATTTAAAGATTATTACTTATTTAAATTTTACATATATTTAAATTTAAAAATTAAAAATTAAATTTTATCCCTAAAAAATAACAATTTTTTAAGGATTATGTTTCAATCGTTTTTAACACGTTCGTTATCATTCATTAATGGTAATTCATAAGCTGCGTATTTGCTTTTTTATCTGACTAGCTAAACTCTCAATAATTGTAATACATAATTTTTATCATACGAAGATGTAAATTATGAATGGTCCACACATAATTTTCATGGCGAATGATTCACATATATGTTTCTATTTATATTTTTAAAAACATAATTTAAACTGAAAATTTAAATATAAAATTATAAAAAGAAATTAAATAATATGTTGATTTAAAAAATTATTATTATTTTCTCAAATTTTTATTACTTTTAATTGTACAAAAAAGTGAATTCTTCAATACGAATAATCAAAAATAACAATAATGATTAAAATATAACATATAAATTCATATATGTAGTTTTGTAAAACATGGAAAGCAAAATATTCTGGGCAATAAGTGTTGACTTTTTTATTATAACATTCTTTTTTCCTTTTTTCATGGTTATAGAATAATAACATTTTTTACATTTCAGCATTCTTACAATTTTCTAATCATTCTTTATTCTTTATATTTTGTTAGAATATGTATTTTATGTGATTTCGACAATATTAATGTTAAATATTTTTCCAATTTTTAATAAAGCATTAACTATCTTTTTACAAAATTTCAAGATTTTTTACTGGTAACAAAAGTTTTTATGATTTTGCATCATAAAAATTTCTACAAAGTCGAATGAATATAAAATTTTAAAAATTTTCTTTCATGAATTTTTTGATTATAAATTGTTTATAAGTTCATATTGTTCAAAATTATTATTCGGAACTATTATATTTACCACTAAATGAATTAGAAATTTAAAAAATTTTAAAATTTTGACTGATTAAAAAAATATTCAATATTTTATTTATATACTTCGAAAATTATAGAATATAATTGCCTATGCAAATAATTATCTCTGGAAATAATTTTTTTCAATTAAATCAACAATTTCAATTTGCATATTCACTACTTACATTATGCATATACACTCTCATAAATTAAATGATAAATTACTAAAACAAAAACATAAACAAATACCAAAGTAAAAAAATGCCAAAGAATAAATAATTTATAATTAACTTTCATACAAAATATGAAAAAGCGTCGAGTTAAATATATTAAATATAGTAAATTATAAAATTTATCATATATTTGTATTATTATTGAACATCTAAGAAATTTCATATAACATAACATAGGATATAATAATTAATAATTTAATAAAGTAATATTAAAAGCAAAGAAAAATCTTAATCTACTAATAGTTTAATAATATATATTCAAATTTTAATAAAATAGAAAATTCAATTCATTCAATGTATTTTATATAAAATGGAGATTCAAAATTAAAATAAACATAAAATATTAAAAACATAATATTTTTTATGCAAAATCATCGTTTCAGTTATTTAATATTCAGTTATTAAATATTTAATATATTTAATATAAATAATATAATATATTAATATACTATAAATTAATTTTTAATATATAATTATATAATTATTATATATATATAATTATTATATTTATATATATGTAATATATATAATACATATATATATATATACATTTTTGATATAATGAAATTATATAGTTATGTATATTGTCAATATTGAACATATGAAGAAAATATAGTTTGTCAATAAATATTACAATATGTATCATCAACTACAATAATGTTGAGAAATTTGAATTCATATATTGGCAATAACATTCATCGTTAAAGAAGTATCAATTAAAATTTTCCATTTTTCTATGAATAAAATAATTAAAACATTTTGTACATTCAGATTTTTCTATGCTATTTTTTAACAATGTCAATAAAATTTTCCGCGAAATATTTTATTGCACATAATTTTTAAAAAGCATACTAATATTATTATATTAATTATATATCAATTTCTATATCAATTGTATATTTTCATTATTATCAATATCAATCTTCTTTCATTTCATAAAATGAAATATTTGACGTGAATGCTTATTCTCAATACTTTGGGATATTTTATTTTTCTTTAAAGTGCTCTATGAGGTTGATAATTATCATTGAACTATTTACTATGAACTATATTTTATGTAAATTTAATATTATATTTTTCTTAATAGTTAAACATATAGTTTTATAGATGGATTTCGGTTATAAATGCCACCATGCATTCAGATTTATTTAATTAAAAAAAATTTTCTAATATATATTTAAATGATAAATTATCAGAAATATTATATCTTTTCATTTTATATATCAAAGTTGCACATTTGTAACTGAAATTATTGCAATTTTAATATTAGAATATAGAATTATTATTATTTATATTTATAAAAGTAGAAAACAATATAGAATTTTTAAGCTAAAAAAATTAATTAGATAAACTAACATTAGATATGCTTTTTAATTTTATTTGTTTTTTTTATTGTAAAAAAATTAATTTTGATTAAAGAATATGAATATATTATATGATTAAAAAATGATGATATTTGTTTGAATCAAGATTGTGAATATTACATCTAATTATCAAATAGATTATTAAAGATCTCAAAAAACTTGTATAATACAATATTTGATTTTATAGAATTTATATAAGAAACGAAAAAAACAGAAAAAACTTTTTTGTTAAATTTTTGTTTGCAATGCGAGCTAAAATTCATTCATTTTATTAAAATTATTTGCCTTTATATATTTTTCAGTTAATTTAAACTGTTCTTGTACTTACTTTTATCGCATTCTAAATTCCATAAAGAAATAATATTATATTATAATATTTGTAAATCATAATAATTTAAAAATCATAATAAATTAATAAATTTAATAAATTTTTAATAAATTATTCACTGTGATGTTTTTAAATAAGTATAAATAATTAAATAAAAAATAAATTTTTAAATAAATTTTTATAAAATAAGAATTTGAATATTAAGATTTCCTTTTATTTGTTATCTTAAAAATTCGAAATTCTCAAAACACTCAATAATTTATTTGCATGGAAATTAAAATATTTTTTATTGACATTTTGTTAAATAAAAAAATACAATTCCTATCATTTAACTTTACTTCTTTAATCCGTAGCACATTAAATAAATTTTACTACTTAGTCAAATATCAATTACAGCGAATAATTATTAATTAAATTAAAATACAAAATTTAAAAATATTGCATTTTTTGCAAAATAAATCGTCATACTTGTTTTTGCATTAAATAATTATTTTTTAATAATTTATTAATTTATTAAAAAATAATTATAAAATAAGAGATAAATAGAATAAAAGAAATAATTATATTAATATAAATATTAAAATAAAACAATTGAGTCTATATACTATTACTTTTTTTAATAATCATCTAAAGAATGTTTTTTTTTCTATTTTATAAATTAAAATATAAATTAAAAAAAGTTAATTTTTTATTATATTTTTATTTCAATTAAAAAAGTTAATCGTTAATTGTCAATCTTTGATATAATGAAATCAAAAGAAGATAAAAGAATATTATAAGAAATGTTTTTATTACTGCATTTTTCTGATAATTCAAAAGATTAAAGTTTTTATTAATTTCTAAATAATGCAATAACGATAAATTTATAATATGGATTATAAATTGTGGATTAAATGATTGACTGAAAATAATTATTGTATTAAATTATTTATAATAGATAGTTTATAATAGATAGTCCTGAAAGATTATGTTTCTGAAAGATTAAAAAAGAATGCTATTTCTTTTTTATATTCAGATTTAAATCATGATACAAAAAAATAAATTAATATATCAAATATAAAAAAGGATCATGAAAGAATATAAAAAATTGAGAATGATTTAAAAAAAAGAAATAAGTATAGTATTCTTTGATCACAATTTTTGAATTAAGGTTCTTGAAACTTAAAAGTATAAATTAGAGAACAAACTGAACTCGTGGATACAAGAATTAAACCAGAAAAAAAAAACATAATTTTTAATTTCTTATTTTTCTTTAAAAATAATATATTTTAAAGAATTTAAAAATTAAAAATAAAAATTTAAAAAAAATTAGTTGTTAGTTAAAGAAGAAAATTAATGAATCTTTAATTTTTATTTTTTCATTAAATTAAATCAAAATTAAAATTCATTAATTAAAAATTTTTTAATTATAATAATTAATAAAAAAAATAGTTAATTAATTTAAAAAAATACAAAAATTAAAAATTAAAATATATTAAAAATATATTATTATATAATTATTATATAATAATTAATATTAATTAATCAATAATAATTATTGTTAAAAAAATTCAAGGAATTTCATTAATGTGAATTTCATTTTCTTTTTATTATCACGCCAAAATTTTAAATTATTTCACACAGATTATTTCATTTTTATTATTTTAAGATTTTTATTATATTGATATCGATATTTTAATCGATCATCAATCAATTCGTTACTATATTTATAATTCCCACTAAAATGAATCTACAATCAAATTCTGCATTCTGTTGGTAATGATGCGAGTGACATGAAAATAGTAATGGAAATCTAGAGCTCTAGAATTTGGGTCAGAAATATAAAAATACATTACATATTACATGATTAGTCTATTCTTATAATTTATCTGTGATAATACAATAACGGTAAAGAAGTATTATCAATTTTACGCATTTACAAAAGTATTAAAAATAATGGGACGAACTGTATACGCAGAGGAACGTCTTCACAATTATTTAATATCTTTAGTAAGACCAGATGAATACACAATAGGACTAATTGTGGGACAGGTTCGATTTTTGTATGTTTCAATTTATGTCATCTTTCCTGTTTTCATTCATTTTAACATATATAATTTTTACGTATTTTTTTAGGTTATTTTATTTAATTTATATTCTTTTTAAAATTGATATGTTAAATAAAAGTTTAAATAATAATCCAATTTAAATTATTAATACATTTTATCTCATTTAAATTATAATTAATATTACAGAGTACTGGTCAAAAAGATTATATTGTACATTTAGCAAAAACACCACCACCTATTGGCAAAAATGTTGTAGAAGAAATATTGCTTAATACTACAATAAAATCTGAACAAAATATTATTGAAAATCACATTAAATCAGTAAAAGATATACCTGAGAGCTGGGTTGCAGATCATGCAAAACATGTAATGATCTATTTTATTTTAAATAATTTTATTATTAAATAGATATAATTAAAATTTTAAATTTTATGAAAATTAAATAATTTTAAATACTATTATTTATAGGTCACTAGAATGTTACCTGGTGGAATGCGTGTTCTTGGCACATTTATTATTGGTCCAGAGGACAGTATAAATGATAACAATATACAAAAATTTAAATCTGTTCTTACAATGATGCATAAAAATTTATTACACAATAAATATTTATGTGGGAATAATAATGAAGAACATCTTATCTTAAATTTAAATAGCATTACACAAAAGTATAAAAAATTATAATATTCAATAAATACATTTTATTATATTTTAATTTTTTATTATTTTAGATATACTTGTAAATCTATAGAAATAAATACAAATGGAATGTTTAAATCAGTAGATTGGAAATTTCAAACTAGAGCTACTAAGTGGCATCAACTTGAAACATTTATAAATTTTGATCGCCTATTTCTTATTGCTGCTAATAAAGATCCAGAAACTCTTAAAAAACAACTACAAGATATTTTAAAAACTATATCAGATATTGTTGAAACTTCCCTTATTGTTATTGAAGGAGAAGTTTGGTCCCCACATGATACATTAGAAGTAATTAGCAAAAACAAAAAAGATGAAAAAAATTGTAAAAGTAGTGAAAAAAATAATAATGACCAATCTATTCAAATTAACTTATATATTCCATGTGTGAGTATTTTTTTTTTTTTCCTATAAAAACATTTATCCTAATTTTTATATTACTTTAAAAACTACTTTAAAAATAATTTTTAAATAAAAAGAAATATATTTAACATATTAATAATTTAATTAAAATATTAATGATCTTATGAATTATTAGCAAGAAGAGAATATTAATTCTGATGTGAAAGTAACGCCATGTTCTGCTTCTATACGTTTGATTGGTCAATTAGTAAGTAGAACTTTTGTTCATCAAAAAGCAATTGTCGAAGAAGCTAATACAGCAGTAAAACAAGACATAATAAGATCATTAGCAAGTAGATTAGAAATGCATTGGGATAGTTTAATTGAAGAAGAAAATGGATCTCCAGAAGGTATCTAATATATATAAGTAATTATTAAAAATTTATGAAAAACTCATTTTATTATTTTTTTTCAGAAAATATAACATTACATGAACCTCCAAGGAGAGTATTAATAGCATTGCCTGAAAGTAAAATTACCTTATCGGATTATTTATTTCCTGGTGAAGGAGCTCAAGAAGCTCTTTTATCATTGCAAGAACTTTTAGACTTAGAAGTTCATGAAAGTACTGTTCAAAAAGATATTGAACTTGAAGCTGGTAAATATTAAATATTTAAATATATTATAATATATATATATATATATATA
>NW_006264085.1:12545-21223 GCF_000469605.1 Apis dorsata
ATTTATATATATAATACATGCTATTATAATAAATTTTATTAATATCAAAAATAAATTTATAAAAGAATTTATATTTTATTATAATATAAAAGATAAATATATATTTGAATCATTATAATGTTGAATGCATAAAAGGAAAATATTAACAAATAAAAACAATTGCTTTGACATGGTGATGATATATTTATGTGTACAGAGACAGTCGCATTATCTGTAAATTATCATGTAAAAGTATTAAATTATTAATCTATATAATATAAATTATGTATACATTGAATATATTCAAAAACAAATTATATGTATCAATAATTTTATCCTAATATTTTATATAATTAAATATAATTAAACATAATTAAATATTTTTGTAAAATTATACATACATTTGAGATAAAACAAATAATTGAATAAAAATCTTTTAATAAATAATACTTAATTTCTGCATATCCCAAAGTACTAATTATTACATGCATCATCATTTAATATTTAAAAATTTTAAAGGATTTTATATTATACAAATATATATCGCAATATACCTTTCACTTACAATATTATTATTTTATAATAACATCTACACAATATATACATATAGTATTATACACACATAATATATACAAAAAGAAAATAGTTTTATAATCAATGTAATGTTAATTTTTGTATAATAAAACAACTGATAAATTTGTTTGCAATTCATCATATAAATAATATCCAATTTAAAAATATTGACAATAATATTTTTTGATCATTATATTAAATTAAATAATGACATGCAATGTCAATGCACAAATTATATATTTAAAAATTAGGCAGTGATATATTTTTAAAATGCTTAATATAATTCATTGATATATAAATATAATAAATTGTTTAAATGCTTGCAAAACTATACTAACATTTATGAAAATTCCTGTATTTACAAAATTTTCTTTACACTGTACATAGCAAATTGAATAAAAAAAATAATACTTCACTTTAATGTGAAAAATTAAAATTGTAATACTTAATATTTTCACTAATAACTGATTACTAATATAATTAAAAACTTTAAAACTTATAGTTTTTCTGATCTTTAAATATTATTATATTTTTAATGTTTAATTCTAAAGCATTTACATATTTTCTAATAATATAATTTGCTCAACAAGTTATCTATACATTTTTTTCTTTCTACTTTGATATTTAATGACTAATTTTTATTAAAAAATTTTGTATATAGATACATTAATTCAATTAAAATTTAAATGTTTTAGTCCAATACATTGCATGACAAAAATAAGATTGCAGTTTATAAGTTATAAAGTTATTCAAAAAAATAGATATAAATTCATATTAAGTTGATTAAGTAGTGCATTTTTTCTTAACTCAGATATCTTTTGTTTATGTATAATATTAAGAGTATCAATTTATGTTCATAAATCAGCACAATTTTATAATTTTTTGTTTATATAACTACTATATATAAAATATAGAGAATGTTTTTATTTACTAAGTTTTTATAATAATAAAACAAAAATGTAAATAATTGGAATGGAATTAATAATGTTAAATATCATAAATGAATAGTGCAGATAAGAAAAACATTTTACATTATTTTTTATTAAATAAATTAAAATTTAGGTAAATTTATTATAAATCAAACAATTTAATTTTTTTATTCATATAAGTTTTATAATATATAATATATAATAATAAGTTTTAAAAAGAATTATACGAATATAATAGAAAAAAATAAACCTGCACTATTCTTTTGATGATTTTTTAAAAATTTTAAATCTAATTAGATAAAAACTTAATCTATAATCTAACTAGATAAAATCTAAATCTAGATAAAATAGATTAGTTATACTGCTCCCATTTTTATAAGTCCTGCTTGACTGCCTCTACCAACACTTGCATCTTCCAATGAATCTAAGTCTAAAGCAGACTCTATCATGGTAGTATCTTGTAACAATCTAAGTCTAGATGCAGACAAAGGTGTTGTTACAGTTACCGAAGGTATAGAAGACGTATCCAATGTAGATGAAACGACAACATTCTGACGAGAAGGTAGCGGAGCAATTTCATCAATATCAATTGGAGCTATATTAAGTGATGCTAGTGGTACTTCATTGGTAACAAGTTGACTCACGCTGTTTGTAGTACTACCTAAAAACAAATATCCAATAATAATGAATTGTACAAAATAATCTAAACACATATGTATATGTATATACATTTCATATATAATTTTATATATAAGAGTTTCAATAATTGCTATTAAAGACCAATAAAAGCCGTTACAAACGCTTATTAGCAATAAAAATTGAATAATGCAACTTATTGCAAAAGTGCACTACTAATTGTGAAATTTTGTTGTATAATAAAGAAAATAAACCAAAACTGAAATTGCAATAAAGAAAATATCCCAAGCAGTAAGATGTGTTTTCTATGTGTATACAAAATGTTAATATAGTCATGGGACATTTTTAAAAGATCAATTCCAGAAGCTATAACGTAAAAATTGACATATAAAAATATCATTAAGATTTATTTCTTAAATTATAAATAATTTAAATTTGCATTAAATGAACAAAATAAAAATAGAATGAAACAGCAATGTATTGAAGAAAAATTATCTATTTCTATCATGTTTCATTTAATTTCAATTGCTTGTAATTTATTAAATAAATCTTAATCGATATTTTTGTATATCAATTCTTGTATTTATTTTAGATATTAGAATCAATCCTTCATGAATATATGTATTAATTTATATATGTTTGATTAAAACTAAAAATTATAATAGATAACTTATGTGATCATGTGTTGTGTAATGTATAAAAATTTTAATATTGCACATTACAAGCATAAATTTATAATATATCTTTTATACATGAAATTATGCACATATTTATATATACATATATAACTATACATATATTTATTTACATATCATATTTTCACAATCCCAGTACCAAAAATAAGAAAGAATTAATTAGTCACAAATCCATAAACCCTTAAATTGATATAAGATTTTGAAATTAGTTTTTAAAAATATAGGATGTATTGTGTTTATTAACGGCTATTAATAAATATCTAAATATATTCATTCATATTAAACATACACACAATGATGAATGGAGTAAAGGAAAATTAACTTACCAAATTGTATGCTCTGAGCCCTCGATACAGGACGTAATTTTTAAACAACAAATAAATATAATTTATTGAATCATAAAAATATGGCTAAATAAGAAAAAATTTAAATTTATTTTATATTTGATGATAATTCAAATTTATATTTAGATTAATTTTTTTTGCTTTAAGATTCTAAAATAATATTCTAAAATAATTGTTTTTTTTTTTTCATTATATTATATAATGTAAATAACAAATAATTATTATTTTTTGTAAAATATTAAAAAATTATAATGAAATTAATAATTTAGTTTTTTTTTCAATCAAAATATATAATATAACAAGAATACTAATTTCTTCCTTCTTCTTAAAAAAAAAAAAATATATATATGTATATTCAATACCAAATTGTCAAAAAATAAATAAATCTTAATAACAATATTAGTAATAATCAAACTTAATTTGAATTTTTATCCATAAAAATCTAGTATATAAGTTAAATATAAGAAAACATAAACAATCATATTAATGATTACTTTTGTTAATATTTAATATTTTTTAATACTATTATTTTTGCTAATAATATTTATATACATAATAAAATTTTGTTTATTTTATGTTATATAATAGAATTTATATATTTTATATTTTATTATATTGTATGATTTTAACATTAAAATTATTTTCTAATAATTACAGCCATTTAAATTTTTTTCTTTTCCAATAAATAAAATAATATTTTAAAAAGAGGGCAAGAAACTATTAAAAAAAACATTAAATATCATCATTATCGCTTATTGACCTCATGATAAATCTTCGATTTAAAAGATCTTCCTCGGTACCATCATTTGGACATAAAGAATTTTCTGTATAAGAGAAAGCATTAGTTAAAGATCCTGAACCAAATCTATTAACTGCTAGTCCTATTGCATTTTGACCAATAATTGGCATTCCTCCTGCTCCTAATATTCGTGACATTACAACAGTTGGCAAAAGATTCTTTGATATTGGATATTTTAAACCATGAACAGTGCATCTCAAATTATTATATTTAAGAGTATGAGATTGAGATATTCGTAGTGGATCTTCAGAGTAACATTGTGGAAATTTTTGGAGATCAGTATAAATACTTTTATCATTAATTTTATATCGTACCGAATCTTCAGAATATCTTTGCGGATATTTCTGAAAATCAATACCATATTTTTGATCACTAACACATTGATCATATATTAAATTATTATCCGAACATCTATGATATTCTTCCCTACATTTATGAGAATATTTATGTAAATTCTCTTCACACCTACATGGATATCTTTGAAAATCTGGATTTTCTATTTCTGTATCATACTTTACATGTTTTATGGAATCCTGAAAACAATATTGTCGGGGATATGCCGGAACATAAGTATCATCAATATACTCTCGTGAATATTTCGAAAGATCCTCCGGGTAATGAGTAGTGTGCCTCAAAAGATTTAACTCACCATTTATTGATTCAATTTGTGACGAATGTTGATCAGAAACAAGATTGTTCATAGAACCTGTGAGATCTGGACTAGGATTTGTTTGAACAGTTGTACCATTAGACTGTAATAATATAAAAAAAATAATATATAAATAATGATATAAATAAAATACAAGAATACCAATAAATATTTAAATACCTGTGGTTGTATAATTTTTACAGTACCATAAGTTTTATTATTAGTAATTACATTGTCACCACCAACTCTTTCTTGTTCTGCGCGATATTCTGGAGTTACAATACCTCTTCGATCTATAAAATTAGATATAATCAAATAATTTTTACAAAAAATAAAATAAAAATATTAAGAATATAAAAATAAATTACCAATTAAACTAGGTGGCGCTGGTCCACATAATACATAGAAACAGTTTCCACATATATTTCCTTGACTATATAAATTGAAACTTTCTTGCCCTGTTTTAATAGAAAATGACCCCTTAATCTATAAAAATGATTCAAATTATTTTAAGATTATTCAATAATTTCAGATATATAAAAATTAATAAATATAATATATAAAAAATATAAATATAATAAATAAATAAAATAATAATAAATAAAAATAAATAAATATAATATATAAATATATAAAAAATTAATAAATTTTTTAATATTTATATGTATACTTATATTTATATTATATTTATATCTATATATAATACTTACATCTTCATTAGTTGTCTGATTACTAGTAGTTAAATATGTATGAAAACCAGCAAGACCAAGAATACTCCAAACAGAAAAAAAACATATAATTGCTACAACAACACTTCCAGGAGATATCCTCACTGCTTCTAAAAATGGTCTATCATCTTTTGTGACTAAAATTAAATACATGAAAACAAATAATATCTAATTTAATTTTTATATATCTTTCTTATTCTAATGTTTTATATTTTTTTTAATTAATATACTTACGCATTATTAAATGCGTAACAGCACATGCAAATATGAAAACACAAAGAAATGCCAAAGAGACAATAAAGGCATAAAAATATCTGTAATTCCTCCTACCAACACAATTTCCCACCCATGGACAATGATGATCAAATCTCTCTAAAAAGATAATTATATATTTCTAAATTTCCATAAAAATAATTTTAAATAATAAAGTAATTTAAAATGGCAGATTAAAAAATTATACATACCTACACAATTGTCACATAAGCTACAATGTGAAGCTCTTGGTGGTCTAAATATTTTACAAGTAAAACAATATTTTAATTTTACTGGTTGTCCTTTGACTAATACCTCTTTTGTTCGAGGTGGAGGTCTGTACATTTTAGAATTACCATTGTTTGGTACCTCTTTACAACATGTAAAAAAACAAAGTTTTTAATTATAAACTACATTAAATTACATACATTATGTTAAAAAAGTAGAATATAATTTTTATAGTATAAATATAAAATATAGTATAATATAGATAAATATAATTAATCATAAAATTATATATTTTTAAGAAATATATATTTATATACCAATTTGTTTTTCAATATAGGCAGCTTCATCAAGAGTTGCTCTTGGAATAACACCAGGATCACTAAAACTTGTTCTGAACAAAGCAGACATTACAAAAATAAATAATAAACCACCAATAACTGGAATAGCAGGTGTTATATGAACTGCTAAAAATGGACAACTGAAAAATATATATAAAATTATTAAATTAAATCTTTTTATATTATATATATATAATTATACATATACATATATGTACAATTCCTATTTTAAAAAATATAATCTTACTCAAAAGCAAAAAATAATCCACTTGTTCCAGCAATGAGACACACAGTCACATAAAAAACTCCAGTTTGTGGTGCCATCATTACTCTACCATCACAACAAAATCGATTTCTGCCTGGGAAAAGTTCCCATTTTCGTGTTATGTGAGGCATTTTGTAAATATAAACAGATTACTTTATACACTATACATATGCACAAATATGTATAAAAAATAATCTGTTAGAGTTATGCAATGATTATTTAATGTTACTACATAAAAGTTCGAACAATCATAGTTCATCTTGACTTACTGCTCTTTTTTAATCAACTGCAACACATTTGTAAATTCATATTTATTGAATTGATTCATATTTATTTTTTAATTTTTGTAACTTCTTACAAAAATTATTTACAAATATTTAGATTTAAAATATTTATTATTTACATTTTCATATACAATTTTACTTTATACAAATAAAAAATCAACCTACTATAAACTTAATATTATTTATTATAGAACTGCGTTCTTCTTATCAACGTAACCTAATTGTTTCTTTCAGTGAAAACATGACGATGTTCATATTTCATAAAAATCCATATTTTAAAAATATTAAATAAAATCATTTACTTTTTCATATTTTATAACAATTATGAACTCACTTTCGAGACAGCATCGCTACTGTCTCAGAGGCCATCGTCTTCAAGAACACTCAGGGTCATAGTTAAAGAAAATCAAAAGCAAAAATTCATTTATAAACTAGGTCACTTTTATGTGACATAAAAACAACACTTATATACTCTTGATATAAATTTTAAATTCGCGACATACATTACATTTCAAAAAACTGTTTCATCGTTTTAGTTAATCAATTTTACTTTAATGACAATAAGATATGTATTTATGAAAAACTATTAGCCGTCATGTTTGCTCGAGATTTATATGTGCTTCCCTCTAACGGAGTATGCAAAAGCACCACGTGATCTTATTGTCATGTGACTTAGCACAAAACCGATTTCGATTTCAAGCAACTTTTATCATTAAAATCGATAATAAAAAAAATTGTAATTTTGAATACACAAAAATATATAAAAATCACATCATATTTTCAAATTCTTTATATATTATTAATAAGAATTATACAAAAGATTAAAATTTTTAAAAAATAATGTAAAACAAATTATTAATTTCTTAATAATATAGACTTTTAATGAAAATATAAAGAAATGATAACCATATAAATTATTAATTCTATAGAAAAATATAATTCATTTTGAATCATGGAATTGATTATTTAATGATAAAAGAGTATGCTTATCATTTCTATTGTAAAATAGGTCGTCGACGCAATGCAGTATATCGTCACATGCACATGTACACATTCAAATGAAATCTTGAAAATCGAAGAATCCCACTGTAAACGCCATCTTCAGATATGTTTAGGAACAGAACAGCGGCGATCCTAA
Organism: Apis dorsata; assembly: GCF_000469605.1. Classification (NCBI taxonomy): domain Eukaryota; kingdom Metazoa; phylum Arthropoda; class Insecta; order Hymenoptera; family Apidae; genus Apis; species Apis dorsata. The sequence continues at coordinate 20,383 of NW_006264085.1, forward strand.
AATTTTACTGCACATACAAACTAACCCTGTAATATTGTCTCATAGATCTATAGATCAAACATTCTAAGTTAAAACTATTTAAAAGATTTAATTCAAATATTGTTGTATTTCAATAATATTTATATTATCATAATATTAAATGATAACTTATATTTTAAAATAATAAAAACATAACAATATAATAATATAATACATAATAGGTAAGCGCGTTCCAATTAATAATATATTTCTCTTTTATTATTATTTTCAAGTCAATATTTAATTTGAATTTAACTTTTTTTATAGAAAAAGAAAACTTCTTTAAATAAATGAAAATATACTTTTACGTTCAACTAATTCTAGCAAGTTATACGCGTTATCTTATTCTACATTTGATTGAACCATTAAATTTCATCATTTCATTGTAAAATCATTAAAATTTGAAAATATCAATATATATATATATATATATATATATTGTGTGTGTATGTGTGTGTGTGTGCATTGATAAGGGCAAGAAACTTTTTTGATCTTCAATATGATCAGTGTATTTTGATTTTCAACAAACATATGTATAATCAAATATAAGAAATTGACCGACGTGAAGAAAAGGATATCAACAGGCAATAGAATCAACATTGGGGTGTCGTGGATGAAACAAGTTAAAAGATATCGTGATGTCCGGCGTCACTGACGAAAAGGATCATGAAGGGTCGCGTTTAGTCGCGTCTATATGGCTTAAGGTAGTAGCTAGCGAGATGGTTTCGGGGTGGGAGGTTGAACAGAATGTAGAATATAGAGAAGGGTATGGGGAAAGGGGTTGGGTGCGGCGGGGTGCACGGGTATGAATCGTGGAGCGGGC
>NW_006264085.1:21243-21504 GCF_000469605.1 Apis dorsata
GACGGACGGACGCAAACGCTGAAATCAGCTCGGGCGATCGATGCGATAAATGGATGCGTGCGATTGGTAGCCGGGAAAATCGATGATGAACAGGGGGGCACCCTACCTAGCCGCGAAAGCGAGCACGGCTGCACCGCTGGAGAGGATGGAGCAAAGACCGAAATATCGATTTTTAGGCCCCTACGCGGCGGTTCGATGCTCATATCTGCCCCGTGTCCCGTATCCGCGCGAAGCGCCTTTCAAAACACTAACGACGCGTGC
>NW_006264085.1:21666-35436 GCF_000469605.1 Apis dorsata
ATCTTGAGGATTATCGTTTACAATTAAAATAAGAAACGAGCGAGAGAAGTGAAGCCAAGTGACGCGTAACGAAGTTCTGGCCGATGTCGTCAGGTAACCACGTTGACAGTATAATGACGCGCTGTAAAACGCTTTACAGATTTTTGTTCTCAGTGGTTCGACGTTCGTGCGACAAGCGGCAATATCATGCAATCATTGGTACACTAAATAACCAATGATCTTCATTATCGAAATGATCTAAGATCGTTAATTTTAAAGTGCGTCAATGACGTTTCGTTCTATGTATGAAGATTATTTTTTTTTAAAACATTGTGTACAACGTGCACGATCGTTGAACGAACTTTAACAAAAATTCAGATAGGGTGTGAATGTGGGGTGCCAAAGAGAGTGCGTAATTATTTTATTACTATCGATGTTTCTTTTAAATTCGTTAATATTATATCAAATCAAATAAATCAAGCTACATTCATAACTAATCAAAAGGATTTTGGGTGATGTTTTTGTTTTGTGATTTTGGAAACGAAAACAGATACATTAAAAAACATTCGACGCCACAATCTCAATTTAATCGAAAGAAAAGAAATTCATATAAGATTCATATATTTTCGAAGATTATTATGAATTGGTCTAATATTCATTCATTTATAATATATTTGTTAAATATGAAATGTCAATTATTTTTTTATTATTTAAACGATGAAAACAATAATATATTATATATTTACATGAATTTTTATATATTATATTTCAATATATCACAATTATATAATCTAGATAAAATAGATCATTATTTTTCTGTATTTTTAAATAATTATATATTTTAATACACATCATTTTATAAAATCCTTATTAAAACATGATATAAAAATCATACAAATGTAAATGAAACACAGCGACGCAACAGGCTTAATAAATACAACAATAGAATGTATTAGATATATTAGATATCTCCGAGAAAGATTATAATAAATCGCCTTTTTTTCTCTGTTTGTCAACGATACAGAAAAAATGGCCATCGCTGCTTCAGAGAATTATCAACTTAAATGGCACAGCTATGGTGCTCATCTGCACAGCTCTGTCGCGACATTACTCCATTCAGAATCCTTCGCAGATGTCTTGTTAGCAACATCCTGTGGTCGGCACGTGGCGGCTCATCGATTTGTTCTTGCCGCTTGCTCTTCGTATCTTAGTCATATTTTTCAAACATGTCATTTCGGTGCAAACACAAACGCTCCAATAATTGTGGTTTGTATATTTTTATTGGCTTTTGTTAATGAAAAAATATACAAGACAATATTCTATTCATTATATTGCAGGTATTACCAACAGAAATTGGTTATCGTACATTAAAGATACTGATTCAATATATGTACAGTGGTGAAGCTACGGTAACGAATGATCAATTAGAAGGTGTATTAAAAGCAGGCGATATATTACGTGTACGTGGTTTATGGAGATCTAATACTGGAAGTAAAAAAGAAAATATACAATCGAATAACCAGAAAATGGATAGAGAAAAACGAGAGCAGCCACCTTTAACTGGTCAAATTCAAAAAATCAAATTGATTCAACCGAGCACAGAAAAAATTGTTGAAAATACACAACAGAATACACCAATACAAAATAATATTCAACCTCAAAAACCTATGTCAGAAAGAAAAAGTATTGAGAAAATTGAAGAGAAAACTAGCGAACCAGAATCTAAAAAGGTTTTGGAGGAAAATAAGAATAATGAACAAAATAAGAATAAGGAAAATGTGGAAAACAATGGTAAAAAAAGGAAAACAACTAATAGTGATGTAGAATCTAATAAATCTAAAAGTGAAGATGGCGAAAATGTAAGATGATCTTATATAATATAATTTATCAAATATAATAAAATATTTTTATCTTATGTGTTTTAGACCGAATTGAATTTAGAACTTTTAGTAAAAGATGAACCAATTTGGGAAGAAACTATTGACCCATCAGAATCATTAACGATAGATCACGAGATTGATATAAAACCGGTATATAATATTTTAATTTATTTTAAAGATTCTTTTTAACAAAAAATGTGTATTACAATTCATTACAGGAAATCGTACATAGTGCAGATGAAGAAGAAGAATACAGCCCATTAACGTGCGATATGTGCAGTCAAACATTTAATCGACCATCAGATTGGGTAAGACATATTGAATTTACACATGCTGATATGACCGAAAATCGAAGAAAAAAGAGGAAGGTAAGAATAAATATAATATAATATTAGTTAATTTTATATATTAAATTAAAAAAAATTATTATTACGTATTTTTTAGGGTGATGTAGATGATGATAGCAAAGATTTTCCACCTTTAAAATGTGATCTTTGTGGTAATATGTATTCAACACCTCAAGAATGGGTACGTCATATACAAACCGAACATACAGAAGAGCAATTAGCTCTAATGAATAACTCAGCGCCTCCTAAACCAAAAAGAGTTCATAGTCATCAAAAATTGTGCAACATTTGTCAAAAAGAATTTCCAAGTCATGCGTCGATGGTAATTCATCAAAGAACGCATACGGGGGAAAAGCCTTTTCTTTGTTCCTATTGTAAAAAAGGCTTTAACGTAAAAAGTAATTTATTAAGGCATTTAAGGACATTGCATGACAAATATGTACATCCCAGTTTATATGGGAGTAATGGCAACACGAATGCTTAAGCTCTTACATAATTTTTTAATTGTACATGTTTTTTTTTGTTAATATTTACAGAGCAAATACCACATAACATCTCACACTTTTTAAAATTATATTTATAGACTGAAAAAACAGTATATGCATTGATAATCTCGCATAAGCAAATTATCAAATTGGTCCAAATAATTACCGATAGTATCGATGTATGTGGTATCTTCTTTGAAAATGAATAAGTATTAACAGTTTCATTAATTTTAAATGGATAATTTCATATTTTCCTTTTACATTAAATTTGATTATGTATTAACATGAATGCGTATTATTTCATTATGTATAAAAATAATTGTTTTAATTTTAAATGTGAAGCTATTATATTAAAAAGAAAAAAGCAATATCAGGGCTTTAAAACTAAAGAGGCTGATTACTATTGCCAAAATATCTTGTTTTATTGCTATTTAAATTTACTTTTGAACGTAGAACAAGATGTGGAAAATATTTTATTGATTTGATTTAAATGCATAAAAATAAGAATTAATGATAAACAGGTCTTCGCAGTATGGGCGTGTAAAATAATTTATAGTATAAATCAACATCTATTGATATATAATATATAATTATTTAGTAATTATATGAGATCCAAATTATGTAAGATTTTACTGTATACTTTTAGGCTATTCCATCCATGATAGCCCACTTATTCCCCCAGCTCGTAAGTTAATTATGTATTTTTATATTAAACTAGCTTATACATAAAAGATATAAGAAATAAGACAATTAAAAATAAGTGAAAAATTTAAATTTCAATTAGGCTAGGATATAAGAAATAACACATAATTCAAAATTTATCAAATGTTTTGGAAATATATTGAGTTCTTCTTATATAAAAAAAATGCAATATTATCAAAATATTGTCACAGTTTATGAAACGGTAACAATTATAAATCTTATAAGAATGACACCATATTACCATGATTGTGTCAATGATGAATCTTAGTGTCAATTCCACGTTGCGCTAACACTGTGACGAGCCAAATGACTTTTAAATGTAAAATTTAAATATATTACCTTCAAAGTATTTCTAATTATCCTTTTATCGTTCCTCAATAATGAATATCAAAATATATCTTTTTTTATCTAAATAATCATTCACTATTTATATTAAGATTTTGAAAATATTTAATAATAATTTTTAATATGATAAATATAACAGTAAAAAAATCAAAGTACACGAAGTTAAAGCAATGCTATATTGATAACTTATATAAAAAAGTATTCAAGATAAAAAAGATAAAAAATTCCAATTTTAAAAAAAAATTAATTTTCTTCATCATCATCAATTTTTGGTGCCAGATAATATCTAATGTGTCCAATATCCCCAATTTTGTATTCACATACAAGGGGCACATCATTAGACATTGATAATTGTACTTGTGCACATAAGGGTCCAGCCTTTATAAAACAATTAAGATAACGACATGAAAATGTTAATTTTACTGGTTCTTGCATATTGACAATTACTGCTTCTTCTTCATTATCTGCATCTGCTGTTTGTGCTAATTTAACAGTAGCTAAAAAAAAGAGTAATTTACATACAATCATAATTTATAATATTAATTGTATAGATATATTTTTACATTTTGCAATATATACTTTTTATAATTCATTTGTATTTTAATGATTTTTAGTACAGAAAAAAATTTTTTCCTTTAAATACACAAATGTAAACAGACATGTATATAAACATATATATGATGTATTCTTCATAGCAATGAAGGTCAATCAAGCAAATACATTCTAGCATATTATTTCAAGCAGTAACTATATAACAGTTGTGCTTGAAAAGTGTTGACTACAAGATGCTATCCAAATACAATAAATATTATATAACTAATGTAAGTATAATTAAAATGTCTATACATACTCTACTATTTTTTTTTATAACAAAAGAAATTGATATACCTTGTCCATAATCTCCAGAAGCACTAAATTTTATACCTTCCTTAGAACATGAAAATGTTATTGATTCTCCAAATTGACTTAAATCTCTACAAATACGTGAAAATTCTTGAGATGGCATTTTTACAACACATGAATATGAAGTTTCCTATGATAATATATTATATTTTCATTACATTATTTAAAAAAAAAAAAATTCTATATATAATGTGTAGAATCTTACAGGAATACCAAGATGTTCTTGATCCATATTTATAAGTTTCATTTCATATTCTGCAAGTTTTTCTTTATTTGGTGATTCAAATATAAATGTAATATTTTCTGGATTATCCACTGCTCGTAATGTCACTGTATCTTCTGAACCAGCACATCGTAGAATTTTGGACATGCTAAAAATAGTTTATTTTATTTACAATAAATGTATCATTTTATTATATATATTATTATATATATAAAAACTCATTAAGAAAATAGAAATACAAATATAATACTTATATATGAAAATATTTACTTACTGTAAAAAAAACATAACCTTGATATATATTATATTAAAATTATCATCTTACCATGCAATAGTCATGCCCATTGACAAATTTCTATCGCATCTATATTTATCAAAACCATCGCTTCTAAGATTAAGAGAAACTAAGGAAACATGAGCATTATCCATTGCTTGTACTTGGATACCAGAATCGGAACATTCGAACGTGGCTTCAGTTAAAAGATCTTTTATTGCATCTAATACTTTCTTCAAAATCGCACTTTGTACTAAACGCGCTTCGAACATTTTTCTTAATTTTTTAGATTTTTTCTTTACACAATTGATAAATATAACAAATATTGACAATTAATAGAATTACTACAACCGTAACGATACCCGCGCTTTATTACCGCCTTTATTACTACTAGGAAATAGATGGCATTTGATATGTACCGGAAATATATTCAATTTAAAAATTTTATAATTTTTTAACAAAATCTTGATTTAAAGTTGATTGAATTAATTCATATAATTCAAATATAGTAAAACAATTTTTTTTCTTTAATACAAATTGTAATTTGGTTATTTTACATTAAAGCATATATTATTTATTTAATAATATATTTATATAATTATTAGTATATTTCAAAATTTTTATTTCAAAATACGAATCGCAAATATATGAATCATAACATAAATTATTAGAAAAAACATTATTCAACATTTTATATAGTATTTCGAATAAAAAATCACACAAAAGAAAAAATTAATAAAAAAAAATATAAAATCTTATATTAGAAAATAAATTTTAATGAATATTGTTTTTATTAACAAATTTTTAAAAATTAAAAATGTTTTTAAAAAATAGCTTTAACTGAAAATACAGAAAATAAATTTAATTATATTCACAATTGTTTACATAGAGATATATCCATATTTAAGCGTAAAAATTTATAAGATAAAAACACATTTGATGTAAAAGTACATAATACATAACTAGTAATATTATTTTTATAAATAAATGCAATTTCACTCATTATACTTATTATTCAATTTTTAAACTAGAATTATTTACATATTGTGTATGGCATTTTTTCTTTTTTTTTTTAAATCAAAGATTAATTATTTTTTTAAATTAAAGATTAATATGGAAATTTAGTAATTGATATTAAAAATTACATGAATATATTAAAAACTGATATTACCAACCATATTCTCTAATTGATTAAACATGTGATCAAGATGCTGAAACAAAAATCATAAAAAATGAATTTTATTTAAAATTCTGTATTTTATTTTTAATATATATATTATAATTATATTATAAATATATTTAATTTCAATATTAGCAACTAAATATATTTTACGTACATCTGATGGTTCATTATCTTCTGCTATTTCTTCTTGTTTGTTATTTCCAGTTTCATCTATTTCTTCTTCATCATCTTCTTCATAATCGTCTTCATTATCTTCATCATTATCATCTGAATCATCTTCTTCTTCTATTTCTTCATCATCATCATCATCATCATCATCTACATCATCATCTATGTCATCAATATTACATGACATTTCCATTTCTTCATAATCTTCTGGCTCTTCTTTAATTTCTGTAAGCATTATCGTTTCTGTAACTGGTTCTCTTTCAGTTGAACAAGATGGAGGAGCTTCAGATGCAGAAGGTATTTGAGGTGATTGAGCAGTCTAAAAAAAAAGATTTTTTATTTTTATTTATTTTTTTTCTATTTGAAATGTTTTTTTTAATATATAATATTTCTGCAATATACTTGTACCCATGGTTGCTGCTGTTGTCCTGATTTAGCTGATGTGATTGAAGTTGGTGTTGAAGAAGAAGAAGATGATTGCAAATTTGTATTCTGTTCTTGAATCTGTGATGTTTTATTTTGCATTTTATTACAATTATCTTGTACCTTGTTTTCTGTATCAGTTTCTAATTTTGTCACACTCTTTTCAATATGATTAACTTTCTGACACTTTTTTATTTGAGAATTACTATTTGGTTCTTCTTTAGTTTTTTTAATATTAGGTTTTGGTTCTCCAGGAAGACAAGTATTGCCACGTTGTCTTCTAAATCTTACGATAATACTTCTAGTATCCCACATTAAATCATGTGCTTGTTTATAAGCAGATATAGATTCATCTACACTATTATATCTTATAAAAGCATATCTACAAAATAAAATAAATGAATTATTGAATGAAAATATATAAAAATGATATATATTTATTTTACAAAATAAATATCTCACCGAGTATTTCTCATTTTCTGTGCATATCCTACATCTACTCGAGCAGCTGTTGGAAACTTATTCTTTACTTCATTAACATTAACAGATTCTGGTAAATTTCCTATATATAATGTATAAGGATCTATTTCCTCAGGCATCGGATTATCTTCATCTCTTAGAGATTTTCTTTCAACTGTTAAATGACCTATTCCAAAAGGTATTTTTTCTAATTCCTTTATAGCTTCATCAATATCAACACTTTCTGCCATTTGTATAAAACAATATCTAGGACCACTAGGACTTTGAAAATGAATATTTTGAATACCAGGATGAAATTCTCTAACAATATCCTTATTTAAATCAGGATCTGGAAATTTAATTATTAAACTTTGAGCTTTAACTGTTTTATTGTATTCATTTTCAATTTTTAAAGCTCTTTCTGCATCTTCTCTATTCCATGGTCGACTAGGATAACTTTGAGACATTGGTTTTCTTTGTTTAAGTTTTTTACCTACAACTTCTTCCTAAAATAAATAATCAATAATAATAAAATAAAAATAATAAAAATAATAATCAATAATAAAATAAAATAAATATATTTATCTAGCTTTTATTATATCTTACTGGAATGATTTTAATTTCTTGATCTGAAGTTTCTTTTCCATGTCTATTTGTTAAAATCCCTGGAGGTATAGGAGGTAAAGGATGATTAGGAAGAGGAACAGGCATATGATTCATAATTGTATCACCTGTAGATGTACTATAATTATTTCTCTGCCATTCCAAACCAAGACTATTACTCAATGTTGCACCAAAATATGTTGCTTGATCAAATTGTGTTTGAGTATGTCCAAATCTTGCAAGTCTTCTGTTTTTACGATGAAAGTTATTTCTTTGAATATATATATTACTTTTAGTGTGTGTAAATCTTTCTCGCCGTATGTAATTACCTCTAAGAGGCATTTCTCTTTGAAATGAATTTGTAGTCATATCACGTGGAGGTGGAGGAGGTAAAGGAGATGTTTGAGGTGTTATCCATTGCCATGGTGTAGGAGGTGTCCATGCTTGTATTGATGTAACTTGAGAAGGCACTGGTCCAAATACATGAGGAGGTGGTGGAACACTACTAGAAGGAGGAGGCATAGGAGGTAATGGTGGTTGTCCTGGTAAAGGTTGTGTGACAGTTGAAGGAGATGAAGAAGAAGAAGTATAAGAAGGATAGGAACCTTCATATCCAAAATTAATACATTCTTGTTTAGCAAAAGATCGTTTTGTTTCCCTATTTTCTTCAGTTATCTGAAAAATAAACAATTATGAATTAAAAGTAACAAGATATATAAAAATTTTATTACCATAAAAAAATTTATAACTTAATATTATTAATTTAATGTTATCAATATTCGATTGATTTATTAAATATACAAAAATATTTTATACAATCGCGCGCTGTCAAACTAACCTTTTCTAAAAATACCATAAATGAAATAAATATAAATTATCATATATCATTAACTTATATAGGGAATAGAAAAATAAATTTTTACCGAACGTTTCATAATGGAGATAAAATTATTGATAATCTTTAGATAAAAATTATGTTCTTTAAATTATAATGTAAATACAACATTATACGAATCAGCGAAAACCAATATCAAACTACTGATTGTTAAAATATATCACAGGAATACCAACCCTTATTTTAAATTTTTTATATTGATTAAACAATATATTTGATATTATTTATTATAATAATTACATAAATAATTTTTATTTTCTCTAAATATATTATTTTTTATAATTTTAAAAAAATTATATTTTAACTTATATTAATTTATTTTATATTATATAATTTTTGTATTTTTTAAATTATATAATTTATGAATTGACTATTTTACATTTTAAAACAAAAAATAAATATCATTATATGTATAATATAAATATACATATATATATTTATATATATATACATTTATATATACATATATATTTATATATGTATATATATATATATATTTTTTTTTTTCATTAAATAAAAATATAACAAATATAATAAAATCATTGTTATAAAAATATATAAATAAATTAATTTATCTTAATAAATAAATTTATTAAGATTTTTACGATTTCAATTATATTTTAGATATATGTTAACACAAGAAAATATCAGAAAAACAAACAATTGTAGTAAGTAAAAAAAAGGGCAAAATAAAACAAAATCAATTATTATTATGTTATTTAAAATAATTTCGTTAAAAAAATTATTATGATAAAATAATATTGGTTTTGCTAAAACGAAAAAAGAATAAAAAAAGATTAGATATAAAACAGTGTATCGCAATTGTTTTTTTTCTTCCTTTCTTTTTTTATAATGACATAATAATATAGTAAAACTAATGATTGTTTTATTCTTTCCTAATTACTTTGCTTAAATTTTATTGCGGTAATTTCCCGGTGCGCCGATGCAATTTCACATTTCTGTCTTTGGAAAAGAAAATTTTGTGTAAAAATTTTGCCGACAGATGCCCTTACTGTTAGTTCACTGAACGAGCATATTGTGCGTATAGTTTGTGTGACATGGCTACGAGTAATACAGAAGAAATTGAGGTACTTTTTTCTAATATTTTTTATAATATTACATATATTGTAAAAATATCATGATATATATTTTTCAAATCCATTTATGATTTGATTGAATATCGGAAAAAAATATAAATATTTTTTTTTTTTAAACAACGTGATCACTTCAATAAAACTCTTTACCCCTCCCATTTGTTCCCAAGCATGGTGAAAACTGTCTAACGAGCTTAAAAAAAGACATATTATATTACTAATATTAAAATAATCTGTAATATTATTTTAATTAATTTGATTCACTAATATATAAAATTTAGTTGTTTATACTTTATTTATATAAAATAAACGAAATCGATAGAAAACAATAGAAAGTAAAACATTCATAAATAAATCATTAAGGTTAAAAAAGCTAACTTTGGAATTATGAACATAATCATGTGTAGGAAGTTGAAAGGAAGGAGCAAGAAGTAGTAAACTTCGATGAATTCCCCCCAGAAGTTTTAATCAAACATCCACTTCAACATACATGGACTCTTTGGTATTATGAACCAGATAGAAATAAATCATGGGAAGAAAGTCAAAGAAAAGTTACAAGTTTTGATACAGCTGAAGATTTCTGGAGGTAAATTTAATCTTATCTTGAAATTTAATAATTTTTTAATTTTATTATTATTATATTCTTTTCACTAATAATATTTATATTTTAATAACAGTTTATATAATCATATAAAGGCAGCATCAGAATTAAAACAAGGTTGTGACTATAGCATGTTCAAACAAGGAATCCGACCCATGTGGGAAGATAATGCCAATAAATGTGGTGGAAGATGGCTTATAAATTTAGATAAAAAACAAAGAAATACAGATTTAGATCACTTTTGGTTAGAAACTCTTTTATGTATGATTGGTGAAGCATTTAATGGATATTCAGATGATATTTGTGGGGCTGTTGTAAATGTAAGGCAAAAAGGAGATAAAATTGGTGTATGGACTGCAAATGCTAATAGTGAAGATAGTGTTATGGAAATTGGGTAAATATAATAATTAATATGTAATTAATATATATATATATAATATACATTTAAGTAAGTGATTGATGAAAAATTTAATTATTTCATTTTTCTTTTACAGACGTAAATTAAGAGAAAGATTAAAAATTGCATCCAAAGTTACTATAGGCTATCAAATACATAAAGATGTTATGGTCAAAGTAGGAAGTCAAACAAAAAATGCTTATGTTGTTTAAATCTTATTAATGTTATTATCACTATTCATTAAAAATTTTTCAAATAACAATATGCATACATTATTAATATGGATATTACGCAAAATTTAGATTACTAAACAAAATAAATGAAACAAAAATTCAATAACAAATGATCAAAACCTACATATTTTTATTAAAATTAAATATTTTCTTAATAAAAATTATTCAACAATAAGTGTATACAAGTACAAATGTATACAATAGATATAAAAATTTATATCAATATCATACATAATTTAAAAATAGATTATAAAGTATACACATTAGGCTGCTGTATTTTCTAAAATATAGCTAAAATATATCAATTGCAATTTCTATTATGATATTTAATTGAGCAATTTTTTTATATATATTGTTTTCATTCCTTATAAATCACAAAGACTGCTAAATAATGTGTTTTTAAGAAACCTATAAATTAGGTTTATCAGTTTTAAATCATTTCAATCAATAACAAAATACAGCAACCTATCTCACTTTAAGATAGCATAATAATATTTAATGTTTTCATAATTATTTGGAAAATGATTATATTTAAGTTTTTCTTATAAATATATTGAAAAAATTAATATTTATTTTTTATTATTTTTTATTTTTAATTTCCTTTAAATTATTAACTATTTGATTCTAATATTAATTTCTCAGAAAGTTCCTTAAGATCCTTACGTCTTGCTTTTTCTAAAGCATGTATTAAATTTATTTTCCAATTATTGTCACTATATTGGGTTATATATAATTTCAAAGCCTACAAATTATTTATGTTACTTATATGTAAAGAATTGTATTTGAAATAAATCCATTTTAATTGTATTTTCTTACTTCATAACTTTGTTCTTTCAAATCAAAAGGATGTTTGTTCTGAATTGCATCAATTTGATATTCAGGTATATTTAAATATCTCACAGTATCTCTCCAAGAACGACCAATTCTTTTACTTAAATGTGATAATACTTAAAAAATAAGATTTTTTCATATTAATTTCATGGTTATTATTATATATTAAAAAGAATAAATTTATTTTTACATGTTTGTTGTAACTCCGTTTGTTGTAATTCCATTTCTTGTGTGAAAAGATTACTTTTGACATTTTTGTATTCTAATGTTGATTGATTTTCAAATTCATTAGAGATTTTTATTTGTGATGTACTATTTTTATTTATATTTGATAATTTATTGTCATCTTTATTTTCTGTTAAAAATTATATATATTAAATATATTATTTTATTATAATTATTTATTATAATTAAAAGTATTATTAAAATAATTCCATAATATAAAAATAAAAATGATAAAATTTACCTTTTGATTCTTGATATATATTAAAGGATAAACAATATTGTATGCTTTGAACATAAATTTTATAATCTCTTACTTTACATTGTATTTGAAAATTATTTAAAAAATTATTTGAAATATATATAAGTGGTTCTATATTATAACAATTAAGACAATCACGCTTTTCTAATACTTTCAATAATGTTTTTAAATCATTTATCTGACTTAATTTACGATTTGAATTTATATATTTTGCATAATATTTTTTAAGTATATTTAATATATTTTTATTAATGTAGTATTGAGCAATTGATAAGAATTCTTCTTGTAAACATATATATTTTATTTCTAATTCCATATTGCTAATTAGGGAAATTTCCTTTATTAATAAATTTGTTTCTTCAAATATATTTTAAAAATACCAAGTAATTATTTGTAAAATAAAAATAAATATATTTTTTACTTAAAAAATTTTCTAATAAAAAACTTTCATTTCAAATTTTTAAAAAGTTTTAAACTTAAACACTTAATAACTTAAATAATATATACAAATTCAATTTTTATTCATTTTAAAGTTGATAAATAATGTAATTATTATTTTAAAATTTCATATAAAACTTATAGAATAAATATTTTCTATTTTAAAATATTTAAAAATACACTATTAAAAATACACCTAACAATAGAGGTTATTAACAATAATAAAATTGCATTTTGTTATATTAAATATATTAAAAATTAAACAATCTTAGCAGTTTTTATGTAACATTAAGGTAGTTTTCATAAAAATCTTAGCATAATAAGTGTATTATAACTAGGTTTAGTTATATAGTCATAGACATATACAATATATACGATATTCATAAAAACCTTCATTAATCTTAGTAATTATTAAATTTTCAAAACACGTGAATATATATTTATAATATATATTATAAAAATTACTAAATATGAATGAATCTCAAAAAATACAATATTTGATTGTTGATACAAGTGCCTTCATTCGAAATGTATCTTTACAGGTGAAATATTTCTTAAAATATAAAGTCAATATGATTTATTACTTATATTATACAATATTAATTTTGTATAATTTTATAATACTATATAATATATATAATAATTCTAATAATAAATATCAATTTTAGAATATTGGTGTTAACATAATAACAGAACAAGATGTAGTAAATGAGGTTATAAATAAACGACAATTAAGAAGATTAGTTGTTTTACCATATGATTTAAAAATAAAAAATGCATATTCTGAAAATATTAAATTTGGTAAATATAATTTTATTTAAAT
>NW_006264085.1:35554-37478 GCF_000469605.1 Apis dorsata
ATATTTTAATATATATAAATATAATATATTTATTTATATTATTTATAGTTACAGAATTTGCTAAAAAAACTGGTGATTATACTAGTTTATCAGCAACTGATATAAAAATAATTGCATTAACATATCAGTTAGAAAAAGAAAAAGTAGGAATTAATCATTTAAGAACAGAGCCAATAATTGCACAAACTATAAACTCTAATATTGAAAAAGCTGTGGATTTTCATACATCTTTAGTTGGTTTTTATATCCCAGAAAAAAAATTAAAAATAAAAGTAAATATTTCCATTGATATAATTTATTGATAAATTTATTAAATGATATTAATATAATAATTAAATTAAATTAAATTTTGTAATATTTAGAAATCTCTTAATGAAGAAAATAATAAAGAAAAAATAGAAACCAATTTTGAGAATAATATAAAGAATATTAATCATGAAGAAAAAAAAGAAGATAAAATTGAATCAAATTATAGTGAATCTTCTACTGATATTGATTATAAAACAGTATATTCTGATATAAATCAAGACAGAATAGAAAATTTATCTATCAAATTTTCAAAATTTGTTGTTCAAAATAAAAATAATATTAAACATAATGTTGATGGTATTCTTATTCCAATAAAAAATAATAATGATAATAAAAATAATAATAAGAATAATGAATATGAAAATAATAAAATTGATGATGATGATGATGGTGATGATGATGATGATAATGATGGTGATAGTGGTGGTGATGATGATGTTGATGATGATGATGATGATGATGATAGTAGTTGGATTACACCTGGTAAAATGTTTTTTAGTAATTTCATATAAAAATAAATAAATAAATAAAAATAATTATATGAATGAAAAAAAAATATTCTTTTTATTTCAGGAAATATTTATAATATAAAGAAAGAACTTGATTCAAATTTTCTTGAACAAAAATCTGTAATTGTTGCTTGTTTAACAATGGATTTTGCTATGCAAAATGTTTTAAAACAAATAGGATTAAATGTAGTTGCATTAGATGGAAAAATAATTAAACAAATGCAAACATATATTCTTAGATGTTATGCATGTTATAAAACTACTAGTATTATGACGAAAATTTTTTGTCCTAGTTGCGGTAATAAAACATTAAAAAGAGTTGCAATTACATTGAATGAAGAAGGAAAACAAAAAATTCATATTAATTTCCGAAAACCAATTTCAAAAAAAGGAAAAAGAGTATGATTAATTTTTTTTTATTTTTGTTAATTAATACATAAATTTTTATATGTATTAATATTAATAATAACATTCTATAGATTTTATTTTATATTTTATATATTTTTAGTTCTCATTACCTATGCCAAAAGGTGGCAAACATGCAAACAATCCCATTCTTTGTGAAGATCAACCAATTCCAGATCAAAGACCAACACGATTAGCACGTACTAAAAATAATCCTTTACAAGATGATAATATAGCTGAATATTCTCCATTTATTATGCGTGATGTATATTCAAAATCAGCTATGTTGGGCATAAGAGCAAAAAATCCTGTTAAATATTGGATGCAAAAAAATCCAAATGAAGTTAGAAGAAAAAGAAAATAAATAATTTTATTTTTTAATTTATATTTGGATAATAAAAAAATATAAATATATTATTATATATAATCATATATCATTTTTTTTGAATGTATAAATTAAGTATATAAATATTTAATTTTTATTATATTTTTACTTTTTTTATTTCAATATTGAATATTTTAATAAATTATAAGCATTAATAATAATAAAACTTAATAAAGGAAAATATGTAAATTAATATTGATATTTATTATTTATAATAAATAATAAAATATTTATATAATAAAAAAACTTAAAGTTGCCCCGGGTGAGGATCGAACTCACGACCTTAAGATTATGAGACTTACGCGCTGCCTACTGC
>NW_006264085.1:37894-42086 GCF_000469605.1 Apis dorsata
ATAATTATATAATATTTAATTAAATATAATACTATATATTGTAATATATTACTATTCCTAATAAATATATATTTATTATATATATATATATTTATTATATAATATTTAATTAAATGTAATACTATATACTGTAATATATTACTATTTCTAATAAATATATATTTATTAGATAATGTATAAATTTATTACAACAGATTAATAAAAATATTAATTAAATTTAAAATAAATCTATTAAATAATATCTTTAAAATTACTAAGTTGATTGATAAAATTTTTTTCTAGTGCCAGTAATGAGTATTATTAATTTTAATCAATTATTTTTATTCCAATATTGATTTAATTTATTTTAAATGAATTTTTAATTATAATTTAATTATATTATTATACATCTTTTATAAATCAATCAGAGAAATAAAATATATGCAATATATATGCATATTATATATGCAGTTAATAGTATTACATCTATATAATCAATCAATCATAGCATTATATGTTGTACAATAGATTATAAGAACATAACATAAAAACCTTATAAGAATAAAGATATTTATATCTTCTAAATAACATTCATTATTAAAATGCTTAATCCAGAAATATGGAATTTCAAACCACCTCAACATTATTTTTCGACTGAAGAAAAAGATTACAAGAAAACTGATATACCGAACATAATCAAATCACATTATTTTAATCATTCAGTATGTAAAGAATTTTAAATAATTTTAATTTCATGAAGATAATGCTTTAAGAAATTTTTACGTAATTTATAATTATTGGTTTTGTGCCAGATATCCTTGATACTTCCTGATACAATCAGAATTCCGAATGAATTGCGAACTTGTATTTTTGAAGATAGTGATTATTATCGAATTAATAATTTAAATATATCTGAATTAATAAATAAAGAATTTATAGAAGCATTCGTGAAAAAAGGTAAGTGATATGTATTAATATTTTTTCATATTTATTGATTTAAGAATTAAATTTAATTTAAAAAAATATATTTTTTCTTTAAAATCTTATTTAAAAGAAATAAATGTATTATATTACATACATTTTTATAAATTTTTTAGGAGAACTAACACTTTTAACTATAGAAAATAAAATAGATTTAGATAATTCAGTTGCTATTACTCCATCTGGACATTTAATATTATCATTATTAACAGAAGATTTTCAAAAATTGGGATTAGAAGGAAAAGTTTCTTTTTTCGATCGTAAAATGCATACACGTTATGGTAAGTTCTAAGAAAAAGTAATACCTCAAAATGCCAAGAAAGCATCAGGTACATACATTAGTGGATCTAGCATTATATTCTATTGGAGAATTTGTAATTGTTTTTGGTAAATACTTGACAAAATACATTTATATGATTTCTAAAACTAATCCAATGTATGGACATACTAAATTACAATCAATGTTAGAATTTATGAAACATTTATTAAGTTATAATGTTCCTCAACATTTATATGATAAAATGTTTAGAACAGTATTAACTGCTATTGTTAATTTAGTTAAAGAAACTAAAAGTACATATAATGATTATGCTTTAACTACAACTTTTTTGTCAGAAATGACAGTTGCTCTTCATTTAACAGAAGTGGTTATAAATACACATTTAAGAAAAATTGAATTTTCTGCTTGGCCTAAGATTATGCGTCATATTCTTTATACTAAATTACCTGATATGATTGGACTTGAAGTTTTAGATTTAGGTTCTGGATCAGCAGGTTGGAGAACATCTGATATTGAAAAAATTATTATTAGTGGCGTAACTGCTATGCCAAATTTAATATGTTTTATTTTATGTTTTGATTGCACGGATAATATTATAGCAGCTTTAGCTCAAAACTGTAAAAAATTACAAAAGTTAGATGTAACTGCATCTAGATCAGTAACAGAACGCAGTGTTCAACCTTTATTGTCATGCAAATATTTAAAACAAATTAAATTATGTAAAACTTCTATGACTATATCTGGTTATGCAAATCTTTTTCTAAAACATTTAAATATTGAAGATATTGGTAGATGTGATGAATTTGGATATGTTTTAGAACATATTCATCAAAAAGATATTACAACTTCTTTTTATATAAGAATATTTGAAAGTCGAAATTTCAGTATGGAACATTTATATCTTTTAATTGATATGTGCCCATATATAACAAGTCTTTGTATATTACGTGATGATAGAATTATGGATTTTACAATCTTAGCTGCTTTGAATTATTTAAAAGAATTAAAACTTTTATCTTGTGATTTCTATATTCATGGAATAAAAACATTATTAGAAGTAAAAGGTAATACAATTACAAGTCTACATTTGGAACATGTAGATGGAATTGACTTAAATGCACTTATATCTATAAGTCAATATTGTCCAGATATAAAAAATCTAGTTTTTTACAATTGTGAATTCTTAGAACAAGTACCAATATATCCACGACAATTTACAATTCCGCCATTTCAATATTTAGAAAGAATCAAATGTGTTGTAGAATGTGCAAATATGCATCTAGAGTTTTTACTTTCTCATTGTAAAAACATTAAATTTATTCAGTTGGGTTCATCAACTGGTATTGGAGATGAAACAATAAGAAGGATATTTTCACAAAATTCAATGCGTAAATTAGAAGAGCTCAAAATATTATATAGCCATGATTTATCAATGAATACTATACAGTTATTAATGCATTATTGTGATAATTTATATCGTCTATCAGAATTAGAAAATTGGCAAGGAATATCTCCTATAGAATTAAACAATTTTAGAAAAGAGTTAAAAAATACTAATATAAATTTGGATACAAGTCCAAGTTTATCTTTTGCATAATAAACTTAACTAAAAATCACATTATATATGATTATATATATATATAATTTTTATGAAAATATATATTATATAATTAAAGCAAATAAAATGATATATAATTATGTAAAAATTATGATATTATTATGAATAATATTGATATGTATTTAATATATTTGTTAGTTTCTAATAAAAAAAAATATTGATTATAATTTTTAATAATTTAGATTTAAACTTATTAACATTTTTTATATATATTTTTCTTTATTTTTTTTCTTAATTTTTAATAATTTAGATTTAAACTTATTAACATTCTTTATATATATTTTTCTTTTTTTTTTTTTTTTATTGGTAATGTAAATCAAAAGTCACAATAATTGACTTGAAATCTGAAAATTTTACATCTAAAAAAAATTATGAACATGTTCAAACATCATTGAAGAAGCATTTTGATAAAAAATTTAATATAATTATTTCATGGAATCCATCAGGTAAATTTTTTATTATTTTTTATCTTATTTATTTTTTATTTATTTTTATGAAATTTTATTTTATTCATATATTTTTAGAAGAAAATGTGTGTCCATCATCTGTGGCAGCATGGTTTCACAAACGTAAATATAATGTATTTCTTTGTCAACAAGTTTTTTTACAAAGAACTGAATATTGTTTATCAATACCAATAATTTCCAATGAATCCGATCATGATAAATTTTTTGAATGGCTTGGAGTTTTTACTATATGTGGTGATTTGTATGTATGATACAAATATGAATCTAAATAATAATTTAATTGTTAATATAATATAATAATTTAATCTTATAATATAATGATAATAATTTAAACTTTTCTTTTTTTTTTTAAGAAAAAATATAGAAAATGATTATGTAAATACATATAAATGTCCACTTCCATCTATGAAGGTTGGTCAAGTACAATATTTACAATGGACTGGTTTTTTCACAAGAAATCAGATAAAAAATTTATATAATGTTATGAATGAATATATATCAACAAAAAGTACTTTACCATGGATTGCTTTACATGTTCAAGGATTTCTAGATAGTCCTGTTAGTTGGGATCTAAAAGAACATACATTTTATACTGATGGTGATAATAGTTATACTATTGTATTTAGACCAGTTGGTCATTCTATTATTTATAAAAGTTTAAGTTCGAATAATAAACCAAGAATTTTTCAATAATTATAAATTTTATTATAATTGATAATAAATATTAGTTAGTTTTATAAAAAAAAAAAGTAAAATATATTTAATAATTTATAAATTATAATATATAATATGAAAAATATATATATAATATATATATATTATAATATATATTATAAATATATAATATGAAAAATACATAAAAATATA